>NC_142114.1:31915000-31925000 GCF_056152115.1 Neolamprologus brichardi | reverse complement strand
ATGTTTAATATGCTGCTGAGAATATAGCCCAGAAGAAGCGTATAGTAGAGCTTTTATTTTGAAAGAGACATTTCTCTGTAATAAACTCTCTTTTCCAAAGATGAGGGATTTCTCCATCAGATAGATTTATTTTTTTATTACTTTGTTGTTTCAGCAACATTAAATTTGTACGTACGTTTGAGTTAAAATATATATTTATAATTTTAATGAATAACAAATTAAAAAGGCATGAACATTTTTTTGTATCGAAAAAATATCGAACCATGAATTTTGTGTATCGCTGCACCCCTAATAAATATGTTTTATACACCACGTTCCAAATTATTATGCAAATTGTGTTTAAGAGTCATAAAGATTAAATAAGTTGTTTTTCAGTTAAATGGGATTGTGTCTCAGAGCTCCTTGGATGACTGAAATCAGTCTCGGACACCTGTGATCATCGGTCTGCCAGCTGAGCCCAATTAAAGGAAAACTACTAAAGAAGGATGTTCCACATGATTAAGCAGACCACCGTTTTCAAGCAACGTAGGAAGGAAAATGATCTCTGCTGCTGAAAAGCATAAAATAGTTGAATGCCTTGGACACGTAATGAAAACCTTGGCTGAGTCCGAGCACACATCCTGCAGGTAAAGGCACAATGATGCCATTACAAAGCAGCAAACACATATTTGAAGCTGCTGGTGCCTCTGGAGCCCTGCGAACATCAAGCTGTAGGAGCCTCCAGAGACCTGCAGCTGTGCATTAACCTTCTATTCGGCCACCCTTAATGCTCACAGCAGAAACGGCTGCAGTGGGCCCAGAACTACATGAAGACTTTCAAACAGTCCTGTTCACTGATGAGTGCAGCGCAGCCCTGGATGGTCCAGATGGATGCAGAGGTGGATGGTTGGTGGACGGCCACCATGTCCCAACAAGGCTGCGACATCAGCAGTGAGGAGGTGGAGTCATGTTTGAGCTGGAACCACGGGGAGAGAGCTGGTCGGCCGCTTTAGGGTCCCTGAAGGAGTGAAAGTGACCTCTGCAAAGGATGTTTCTGACCACTTTCTTCCACGGTAGAGAAAACACCTCTGCATCGTTGGCTGCTATCGGCGTAAGAGGAGAGAAACTCACGGTGTGGTCCCCGTTCTTCCCCATTCGTTAAGAAACACGAGGAGTGGACGTTAGACCATCTGTGCTTTGGTCTGATGAGGTCAAATTTGAGATCTTTGGTTCCACCTGCCGTGTGTTTGTGTGATGCAGAAAGGTGAAGGATGCAGGGTTCCCACTGTGGAGCTTGGAGGAGGAGCTGTGATGGTGGGGGGGGGGCTTTGCTGCTGATTTATTCCAAACTGAAGGCACACTGAGCAGCTTGGCTGCCACAGCATCCTGCAGCAACACACCATCACATCATATCAACACCACAATGACCCCAAACACACCTCCATGCTCTGTGACCAACACAGCGACGGAGTGCTGCGCCCGATGGCCTCCACAGTCAGCTGACCCCAGTGGAGATGGTTTGGGATGGAGCGCAGAGTGAAGGCAAAGGGCCAACAGCTGCTCAGCATCTCTGAACTCCTTCAAGACTGTTGGAAACAGGAGACGACCTCATGAAGCTCGTGGAGGATCGCGTGGATTCTACGAAGAATGTAATCAAACGTGTTTTGAGTTATTTCACACTTTTGACTGCTAGTGTACATCACAGGTCATAGGTCGGTCTCAGGTGACCCGAAACTCCTCCTCCTGTCTGCAGAGTCAGGTGGGTGGAGTTTGTAAAGCAGTGAAATGATTGGATGGATTTACTGTGCAGCTCTGGGCTCTGTGTGCTGCACGTGGACCTCGCCGTGTTTGTTCTCGCAGGAATCGCTCGCCACGTGTAGCTGCAGTTTTAAACATCTTTTAGCGGTGTGAGAGAAGAAACACTCGTTAATCTGACGACTGCTGACGACTTGCAGCTGCACCTGGAGAGCCGTGCGTCCTCACGGCTCGCCCTCGTTATGAAGCAAACAAGCAGAGGCGCTGTGATCCTGGAGGAAAGGTCACGCTGATTAACCCAAATCTCTGCCTGACTTCATATCACAAATATGAGCTTCAGCTGACTTCAGCCCAACGTTTCCAGCGTGATCTCCCACCTGCTCCTCCTCAGACACCAGCACGACATGGTTTCCATCAGCGCACATTTACTCATGACAGAGAACAAACATTTAAACACAGAAGATCTGCACAAGTCAGCGAGCTGAAGAGAAACAGCTGGAGGAAGATTAGCAGGCAGCAGGTCGGTCACATGGTCATCTCAGAGGTTCTCCAGCCGGATTCACGTTCCTCGCTGTGGACATCATCGACACAGCGATGGAGGAATCTCTGTGCGCAGGGAGGAGGCTGTGAGTTTGTGTGTGTTACTGTGTGTTACTGTGTGTGTCCTCTGAGCAATGGTGCGACTCCCGGCTGACATGGGACGGTTCATTGGGGAGGAGTCACGGGAAAACAATGTTTCAGCTCCACGTCAGCAGCAGGATCCTGGTGAACCTTCATTCTGTTCACTTCCTGTTAATCATAGTGAAACGTTAGCTGCAGTTCACCTAGGGGGCGCTGTGAGATCAACGTGAGCTAAACAGAGACTTTGGATAAAAGCACTCTTCCTCCTTCAGTTCCTGTCAGTGAAGCTAATTCTGACCATAAAACACTAGCATGCTGCTAACGCGTGCTGATTGTGCTGTGAAGGTCTTAGGACAGGTGTTTCCACAGTTAAAGCCCAGCAGGGGCTCCAGGTGCGCAGCAGGAGCTCCAGGTGCGCAGCAGGAGCTCCAGGTGCGCAGCAGGAGCTCCAGGTGCGCAGCAGGGGCTCCAGGTGCGCAGCAGGGGCTCCAGGTGCGCAGCAGGGGCTCCAGGTGCGCAGCAGGGGCTCCAGGTGCGCAGCAGGGGCTCCAGGTGCGCAGCAGGGGCTCCAGGTGCGCAGCAGGGGCTCCAGGTGCGCAGCAGGGGCTCCAGGTGCGCAGCAGGAGCTGTTGTGACCATTTCTGTTGAATGTTTATAAATCGCAATTTGTGTTCATTTTTGTTTTTTCTTTAAAGTTGTAAGAATATGCTGACCTCGTTTTGTTTGTAACTCTGTAATTAATTAATTGGAAAAGTTTTTGGGAAGTGATTGGTTTATTGGCTCATGGACCCTCCCATTGGTCAGGGGATTACGAGCGCCCTGGAGGGGTGTGGTAAATGTTTTTTGTTTGCCAAATGTCAGCTGGGACGACGGGAGGGTTTAAAAACTGATTTTTTGAGCACTTTTTGAACTTGTGAAAGCAAATTAAGTTAACTTTTGTTTAATTTTAGGTTGTAAGAAATTATTTGGTTGATTTTTGTTTTCCTTGAAATAAACGCCATCTGATTTTAAACAATGGAGTCAGAAGTGCTTTCTACCCTTTTCTTGGACCTTTGGAACATAAAAGGCCGTGACGGGAGCAGCGGGTGAAGGCGACGTTGTCAGGAGGCTGCTCGCTTCACGCCCCAAACCAAAATGGAGGACGCTGTAAAGCGCCTCACGGTGCTGTGACATCTCTAACAAAAAGCGTTTACTGCAGGAGAAAACCTGTGAAACATCTACAGGTGGAACCACTTCTGCTGAGCTCGACAGCGCCCCCTATGGAGCAGGAAGTCCCTTCAACCTGGACGAGCTCGATGGAGTTAGAAATATCCTGTCTCAGAGTGAAAAACTAGTTCATGCATTTATTACTTCCAGGCTGGACGACTGTAATTCATTATTATCAGGAAGTCTAAAAACTCCCTGAAAAGCCTTCAGCTAATCCAAAATGCTGCAGCAAGAGTCCTGACAGGGACTAGAAAGAGAGAGCAGATTTCTCCTGTATGGCGCCGTCATCCATCTTTTATGTACAGTGTGTGGATTTGTGCAGCTCTGATGTCAGCACGTTTACTTCCTGTTTCATGTGGAAGCTCATAAATATTTTATCTGATTTCCTATAAAAACATGTAAAAGATTAATTATGGATCTGTGATGCGCCCTGTGTTGCTGAATCCTCATTGGTTACAACAAAGACTCACAATAAATCTGTGTTTGTTTCCAGAGCGTGAAGATCCTGACGTACCGAGAGCCTCAGAACGCCGAGTACCAGCAGTTTGTCCAGAACCTGAAGACGGACGCCGAGGACATGTTCAACTACACCATCGAGGACTCACTGGTCAGTGTGTGTGTGTGTGTGTGTGTGTGTGTGTGTGTGTGTGTGTGAACGACTGTGTCAGTGTGTGTGTGTGTGTGTGTGAACGCTGACCCTGTGTGTCTGTGTGTGTGTCTGTGTGGGTGTGAGACACAGAGAGGGTGTGTGTGTGTGAACGCTGACTGTGTGTGTGTGTGTGTGTGTGAACGCTGACTGTGTGTGTGTGTGTGTGTGTTTCTTGCAGATGAACATCATTGCTGGCGGCTTTTATGACGGCCTGATGCTCTACGCTCACGCTCTGAACGAGTCCATGTTGGCGTCCAACGAGCGTCCGAACGGGAAGGACGTGACCCCGAGGATGTGGAACCGAACCTTCCCGGGTCAGTGCTCGCCGTGCGTCTCCTTTAAAGCTGACGCTTATTGTTCCCACCTTTGTGACGGAGGCTGTTTGGTGCGACTGTGCAGCAGAGCTGTGCTGCAGGTGTGTGTGTGGGGGGGGTCGTGGTGTTCTGTGAGTGACGGGTGGGGTTGGTGAGTGAAGCTCGGGTGGGGGGAGTGAAGTGATGATGGTTTGGTGTACGGGGCGATATGACCCAAAGTTCAGCTGGATGGTGAAATACGATATCTCTCAGTCACAGCTGTGATGTCACACGGGCGCTTTTATTAACCTGCAGAAGAAGAAGTTACTCAGAAATAAATTATCAGCATTCATTAAATAATAACGCTCCATAAATAAAAGAAAACAATGTTGTTTTTGTGCAAACAAAGAGCTCAGAGCTATAAACAAACAGACGCTGAGCGTAACAAAGACTTCACAGCTGCTCTGCGCGACCGACAGCCTGCAGTTTGAATCCTCTTCGTGTCTCTGAGCCGTCTGTGGTCCTTCACGCACACGTACGGTAACATTACGCTGAAGAGTACGCATCACTCCGCAGGCTCCTCGCCAGCCGTAACGCTCCAACAATCCATCAATCGCTGCAGCTCAGCAAAGGCGAACCAAAAGCCTGTGATGGGGTATCGCCCTGTTTCCTGTTCCTCTGCAGCAGCGCCGTAGGTGCTCCAGAGAAAGTGCTGATGCCGGCGCTGTGACGTCAGAGCTCAGCCGTGATGAATGAGACGAAACTGCACAGAAAACACACAAACCGGCTAACAGGGTCACGCAAACACGGCGAGGCTCGATCAGACGCCCTTTGACAGGCCGGACCCGTTTACCCGCCGTTTGCTGTGCGTGTCGGGACCATTTGAAGGGCCTGAGGTCAAAGGTCATCAGGGGTCATCAGTGAAAGAAAGGACACGCTCAGTCTCATTCCTACAGAGTTGCCGTGGTTTCCGGGTCCGCTGATCAACGCAAACGCTTCATAATTCACCGCTGAGCCGGCGGCGGCTCTGAGCGTCATCCTGCTGCAGCCAGAGCTGCAGACCAGCGTGTGAACCGCCACAGGAAGGAGGAGGCCAGGTGCATTACTTACCTGCAGAAGGGCCGGCTTGCAGAGGAGAGGACAGGTGACGCCCTCCCTCTCCCCGTCTGCGGTGCACGCCATCCTGCAGGAACACGGCAGCGAGCGAGCCGACTCCACAGAGCTCATCGGCTCAGCGTCTGTGGGACGTTCTGGAAAAACCGTCACAGCATCCCAGTGACCGTCAGAGGTCAGAGGCGTCTGAGGCGTCTGAGGGGTCTGAGGGGTCAGGGGGGTCAGGGGGGTCAGGTGGAAGGCGTGAAAGGCTTCGGGGCTGTGATGTCAGAGACGCTGGTCGTGACTGAAGCTGAGAGCTTCGTATACGACGCGAGTCGTGATGACGGAGACGTGAACGGCTCGCAGTCTCCCATCAAAATGTTTCGATGAACGTCAGCGTCCCTGCTGAGACGGAGGAGAGTGACCTTTGACCTTTGTGACATGTCTAAAGTGCCAAACAGCAGCCGGTGGTTGCAGTTAGAAACACCGACAGGTGAGACCCAAGCAGACGTGGGCTGGTGCCGCCAGGTGCTGCGGTGCAGGTAAAGGTGTGCAAACGCAGCGCTGCTCCGGGGAGGCACTGATATTCACGAGGCTTAGTGAGCGCTCCTCTCTGATGCTTCTCCGGTTACCTCCTCGCTGTCAGCCCTGCACGTCTCCTAAAAATATCTTGGAAATCGAATCATGTGAAACCAGAGTCCTGCTTTCAGCCTGTGCTCCGCCCGCCTGCCTCTCCTCTGCTCCGTCCTGTCCACATCCATCACGCCGAGGCCTCGTTAGCGTCACCGTGTCTGCGCAGACGAGACCGCCTCCGTTTATGCACTCATGGCGTTCTCGTAAAAGCATCAAAGGTGATTTACGCTGTTGACCACAAAGTGTTGGTCATGTGACAGATCTGTTCACACCCTCAATTATTACAACAGCCAATCAGAGCGAGTCTACTGAAGAGATGGCGAGCTGGGGAAAGGGTCCGGCCCAGACTGTCCCCCGCCCGACTGAAAGGATGGAGATTTGATTTGTGGAGTCGTGTCCTGACTGGAGCAGATCCTGGTGAACGCTCTGTGGCCGACGCTATCACGTTTCCCTGCGAATGAACCGTGAAGCACTTCCTGTGAAATGTGACTCCTGCAGGAGGAGGCTGGTCTCCTCCTTCCCCGAGCTGAACCTCCCCTCTGTTTCCAGGACAGCTGTCACTGAACCCGGTCTGCACGCAAATGAAGTGTTGACGAGCGCAGACGCCTGCAGGGCCGCCACGCCGGACCCTCGTCTATGTGTCGTCTACTGCGGCAGCTGAGGTTTCATGCCTCCTGTGTGATGGACCTGTTTACCTGCTTGAGCAGTGTCCTAATGAGATCTGTCAGTCTTCTAATCTCTGATTTATAAGCCCTGAGATGAGGTGATGTGGTTACCAAGCAACAGCTTTCAGCCTCAGGTCCAGAGACAGATGTGAACCTGCAGCATGTCAGAGACAGACGCCACATCCAGCTGTCAGGTCGCCAGAGCAACACGTAAACACACGACTGCACAAAGGCCGAGCTCAGCGCCAAAACATGACGCACTCACAGGGGGGCGGGGCCATGACACATCCATCCAGCCTTCCAAACATAAGTCAGACCCTACAATAGTACATACAGAGAAAAACAATCATATGACCCCCTATGAGCAGCACTTTGGCGACAGTGGGAAGGAAAAACTCCCTTTTAACAGGAAGAAACCTCCAGCAGAACCAGGCTCAGGGAGGGGCGGGGCCATCTGCTGTGATTGGTTGGGGTGAGAGAAGGAAGACAGGATAAAGACATGCTGTGGAAGAGAGACAGAGATTAATAACAGATATGATTCAACACAGAGAGGTCTGTTAATACATAGTGAGTGAGAAAGGTGACTGGAAAGGGAAAACTCAATGCATCATGGGAATCCCCGGCAGCCTACGTCTATTGCAGCATAACTAAGGGAGGATTCAGGGTCACCTGGTCCAGCCCTAACTATATGCTTTAGCAAAAAGGAAAGTTTGAAGCCTAATCTTGAAAGTAGAGATAGTGTCTGTCTCCTGAATCCAAACTGGAAGCTGGTTCCACAGAAGAGGGGCCTGAAAACTGAAGGCTCTGCCTCCCATTCTACTTTTAAATACTCTAGGAACAACAAGTAGGCCTGCAGAGCGAGAGCGAAGTGCTCTAATAGGGTGATACATTTATGTTCTCTGGCTTCATCCATCCAGTATGGATGTTCATTAATTGAACTGGTTTCTCGCTGTCCTTCTTCCACCACCAGTCCATCCACAGTCAGCCAACACTGTCTGCTCCACCGACTCTGATTTCCATTAAAGGTTTATGGTACAGAGTTTGAATTTATACGATGAGTGCTGTGAAATGTTGGCTTAAAGAACAATATATCAAATATGTTTCAAGGTCTTCTTGAAAAATGGCCGTCGGCCCACTTTCACACCATTTTCTCCACACATTGAAATCTGACGGCGTGCTTGAACGAGAATATCTCGAAAGCTAAAAAACTCCAGCTGCTCTCAGAGTCCATATTTAAACACACGAGTGACAGATGGTGGTTTAGAAATCTACATTTTTATTCAAATTTCATGGTAGGAGAGCAAAATCTGACAAACTGCCACAAAAACAATCAGGAGATTGTTTAATTTCTTGGCACTGCTCGTCTTTTACAGGGTGAAGTTTTTATTAGTGAACTGAACCTTTGAGATGTTAATGTTCAAACAGTGTCTGCAGATTCACAGCGTCCTGCACTCTAGACGCTGTCTCGCTCCATGATGCATCTGCAGAGTCTTTGATTTGTTTGCAGCGATAGTTGTTCCTTCCAGCTTCCTGTCTGCGTGACTCTGCCGGCTCCTCAGATTATCTACCCCTGTGCACATTCATGCTTAACGGAGGTTACAGACCACAGCGCTCCGCAGGATGATCCGTGATGAGTTACAAGAGACGGAAAAGCTGTGAATGAGACAGAACGGGAGGTGGCTAATAAGATCTCATCAGAGATTATCTCCATGACAAACAGGACACGAGAAGCAGGCCGGCTGTGAAGACCATGAATCAGAAGATCAGATTACAGCTTCCTCTCTGCTGTTTCCGCTCCATTAACTAATGGGCGAGCACGTCGCAGCACGTTTGAACGATCGGGAATATTCCAGCAGGGCTGCAGCAGATTTAATGCAGCAGCTCGCTGAGGCGGAGGAAACAGCTGGAGTCAGATTTCAGGACACAGTTTATTCAGGAAACGTTTCTAAACCTGATCTGGAAAACTCTGGATGATCCCCGAGATGGAAAGTTTGTGACACTGAGGACATCCTCGTCCTGTCGTTCCTGCAGACACACAACGCTCAGTCTGTGTGCACAGACTGAGCGTTGTTGCACTGCTGTGTGTCTGCAGGCTTCTGCTCCGTCTTTCTGCACACTTGCACTTTGTGTTGATTGTCACATGTAGCCCCGTGGTCTCGGAGGAACTGTGTACGGCCTCTTGACTCGATGAGGCAGCACACTGAGGCTCTGATAATCAGCAGAGACCCTGAGGTCAAAGGCCAACCCGCTGCTGCTGCTGAGTTTGTGCACTCAGTTGACGCCATCACTCAGCTGCACTACAGCTGCGTCGGTGCTTCTCTGCACAGTAAGAACAGAGACTGAATGAAGTTCCTGCTTTACAGAGCCAGAGCTAACCACGCTGAGCAGCATCAGCGGGTGAAAAGGTTAGAACAAAAGGTTGTAGCTCTTGGGTTGAGTACTGACCTGCCACGTTACCCTGGGGTCCAGTCCAGGCACCCAGCTCAGCTTCACAGGTGAGACTAACCTGTCTGACACCAAGATGTTTCCAAAAGGCTGAGGAGGAGAATCGTCCATCCAGCTGCTGACGGGCGTCCTTTTCTTATTTTAAAAACCAGCCCCATGTCGGTCAATGACAGCTGCTGAATGTGACGTGTGGCCATCGGCGTGCTGCTCAGGATGTTAGGATGATCTGGTTTCTCTCAGTCAGCCACACTGAGACGCGTGAACACGGGCTTGTTTAGGCCGCCAGTGTTGTAGGACTCCATGTTTCACTGAGCTGGCTGATGTGGGTCGCTGTGAGGTGGGACTTTCCAGTTTGCTGGCCGGACGAATTCATTGGAAGGCCACAGACGAGGAGCTGAACGAGAGAGTTCCTGAGGTGGGAGGTGGACACCGGGGAAACGGTAATGTTGGTGCGCTGGCTGCTGGTGTCAGGCTGGATAAACCTCTGAAGGTCCGTGGACGGGAACAGTAACAGCTGTGAAAGCGCAGCTTTAATCTGCTTTGATGTCACGGAGACGGTGTTTCATCAGGATGCAAAGAACGAGGCCGGAGCGCACGATGCCAAACAGCTGCAAAGAAGTCGGTTTGCTGGAGATCACGTTCCAGCAGAAACTATTCAC
>NC_142114.1:31845000-31910000 GCF_056152115.1 Neolamprologus brichardi | reverse complement strand
TTAATTGATTCCTGGTTTTGCTTTTTTCTTCATCACTAACACCCCAGGAAAAGCAGCTGAAGAGAGAAGCCTATCAGGGGGGCGGGCCATTTGTAGTTTTTAGTCTGTAGTTTGTAGTTAGTGTCAGATTTATGCTTAAAAGATGAAAGTTTTCATGAAGGAAGAACTGAGTGTTTATTGATGACGGCTGCTCAGAGGCTGGTTAAAAAACAATGATGATGGCGATGGTGTTGGTGGTGACGAAGGCGATGGTGTTGGTTGTTATGAAGGCGATGGTGTTGGTTGTTATGAAGGCGATGGTGTTGGTTGTTATGAAGGCGATGGTGTTGGTGGTGACGAAGGCGATGGTGTTGGTTGTTATGAAGGCGATGGTGTTGGTGGGATGAAGGCGATGGTGTTGGTGGTGACGAAGGCGATGGTGTTGGTGGGATGAAGGCGATGGTGTTGGTGGTGACGAAGGCGATGGTGTTGGTGGGATGAAGGCGATGGTGTTGGTGGTGACGAAGGCGATGGTGTTGGTTGTTATGAAGGCGATGGTGTTGGTGGTGACGAAGGCGATGGTGTTGGTGGTGACGAAGGCGATGGTGTTGGTGGTGACGACGGCGATGGTGTTGGTGGTGACGAAGGCGATGGTGTTGGCGGTGACGACGGCGATGGTGTTGGCGGTGACGACGGCGATGGTGTTGGCGGTGACGAAGGTGATGTGTTGGTTGTTATGAAGGCGATGGTGTTGGTGGTGACAAAGGCGATGGTGCTGGTGGTGACGAAGGCGATGGTGTTGGTGGTGACGAAGGTGATGTGTTGGTTGTTATGAAGGCGATGGTGTTGGTGGTGATGAAGGTGATGGTGTTGGTTGTTATGTAGGTGATGGTGTTGGTGGTGATGAAGGTGATGGTGTTGGTGGTGATGAAGGCGATGGTGTTGGTGGTGACGACGGCGATGGTGTTGGTGGTGTTGATGGTGGTGAGATAGAATTCCCTTAGGCGGTGCAGCAGGTGGATGGTGGTGTGAGATGCACTCAGGTTTATCAGGAGGAAATGATGTGAATTATGTGAAACTTGAAGTCGTTCTTCCATCGTTTCACCACGAACAGCTTTAACCTTCAGACGAGGAGACGCTTCACCTGTGTACCTGTGTGCTTCTCCTCAGGTGTGACAGGGCTGCTCCACCTGGATGAGAGCGGGGACCGAGAGACCGACTTTGCTCTGTGGGACATTGTAGACACCAACAGCACCACCTTCCAGGTGAACACACTAAACACAGACAGAACATGCTGGTTGTGTCCTCACAGGCTCCGACTCAGCGCTGTTTTTGTGACCTTTGAAAACATAAACTAGAGTAACGAATGTTAGAACGTCTGCGCGAATCCAGGGACGTTAACCACACCTCCTCTTCCTCGCAGATCGCTATGGTGTACAGCACCACTGAGGAGCATCTGACCGCCATACCTGGAACAAACCTGTACTGGCTGGGCGGAGCCCCTCCCCCTGATTTTCCTGTCTGTGGCTTCAAGAACGACAACCAAGTCTGCCTCGCAAGTCAGTATGCCAAAGAGGTCAAAGTTCATATGCACTGGTTCTTATGAGCACTCAAAGCACCTCATTCACACACACATGCAAGTGCTTCCTATCTAGCATTCACACTCCGATGGATACATCAAGAATGGGATCGAACCAACAACCTTCACGATTAGTAGGTGACCTGTGCTACCAGCTGAGCTACAGCCCAGATCAGGAAGAACTCGTTTTAAAAATGTGTGGTCCTGAAGGTCCTGATGGACCTGATGGCCATCATGGTCCTGGTTCTTATGAGCACTCAAAGCTCATAAGAACCTTCAGGACCTGATGGCCCTCATGGTCCTGAAGGTTCTCATGGTCTTGATGGTTCTGATGGTCCTCGTGGTCCTGATGGTTCTGATGGTCCTTGTGGTCCTGAAGGTCCTCATGGTCTTGATGGTTCTGATGGTCCTCGTGGTCCTGATGGCCCTCATGGTCCTGAAGGTTCTCATGGTCTTGATGGTTCTGATGGTCCTCGTGGTCCTGATGGTTCTGATGGTCCTCGTGGTCCTGAAGGTTCTCATGGTCTTGATGGTTCTGATGGTCCTCGTGGTCCTAATGGTCCCCTGGGTCTTGATGGTTCTGATGGTCCTCGTGGTCCTGATGGTCCTGAAGGTCCTCGTGGTCCCGAAGGTCCTCGTGGTCTTGATGGTTCTGATGGTCCTCGTGGTCCTGAAGGTCCTCGTGGTCTTGATGGTTCTGATGGTCCTCGTGGTCCTGAAGGTCCTCATGGTCTTGATGGTTCTGATGGTCCTGATGGTCCTCGTGGTCCTCATGGTCCTGAAGGTCCTCAGGGTCTTGATGGTTCTGATGGTCCTCGTGGTCCTAATGGTTCAGATGGTCCTCGTGGTCCTGAAGGTCCTCAGGGTCTTGATGGTTCTGATGGTCCTCATGGTCCTGAAGGTCCTCGTGGTCTTGATGGTTCTGATGGTCCTCGTGGTCCTGAAGGTCCTCATGGTCTTGATGGTTCTGATGGTCCTGAAGGTCCTCAGGGTCTTGATGGTTCTGATGGTCCTCGTGGTCCTGAAGGTCCTCAGGGTCTTGATGGTTCTGATGGTCCTCGTGGTCCTGAAGGTCCTCAGGGTCTTGATGGTTCTGATGGTCCTCGTGGTCCTGAAGGTCCTCAGGGTCTTGATGGTTCTGATGGTCCTCATGGTCCTGAAGGTCCTCGTGGTCTTGATGGTTCTGATGGTCCTCATGGTCCTGAAGGTCCTCATGGTCTTGATGGTTCTGATGGTCCTGATGGTCCTCGTGGTCCTCATGGTCCTGAAGGTCCTCAGGGTCTTGATGGTTCTGATGGTCCTCGTGGTCCTAATGGTCCAGATGGTCCTCGTGGTCCTGAAGGTCCTCAGGGTCTTGATGGTTCTGATGGTCCTCATGGTCCTGAAGGTCCTCAGGGTCTTGATGGTTCTGATGGTCCTCGTGGTCCTAATGGTCCAGATGGTCCTCATGGTCCTGAAGGTCCTTGATGGTTGTGATGGTCCTCGTGGTCCTAATGGTCCAGATGGTCCTCGTGGTCCTCATGGTCCTGAAGGTCCTCGTGGTCCTCATGGTCCTGATGGCCCTCATGGTCCTCATGGTCTTGATGGTCCTGATGGTTCTGGTTCTGAATCGTGAGATCACATAGTGTGTCTGTGGGTTAATAACAGTCTTCTCCTCCTCTCTCTGTCAGAGACCATCACCATCTACCAGATGGTCTCCATCGTGGTCGTCTTCTTCTTCATCTTGATCCTGACCATCGCCATCTTCATCTACAGGTGAGAGCTGCTGCAGTTCCACCACGTGGTCATGTGAGGGCAGTAGCATGTGGCGTGATCGTGCTACATCACCACACGATCAGGTTCTTTGGTGCACTCAGAGAAGAAAGATTTAGAATGAGTTGGTGCTACTGAGCGCGTGCGAATCAGACAGACTGCGTCTGACCGTCTTTGAGCTTCACCTGGAGGAAGATGAAGGTGAGTCACTGAAGAAGAGTGTTTGTGCTGCAGGAGGATGAAGCTGGAGAAGGAGCTGGTAGCTCAGCTCTGGAGGATCTCCTGGGACGACATCCAGATGAGCGACCTGAACAAGGTGCTGCGGAGCGGCAGCAAGCTCACGCTGTCACTGGTAAGTGCCGCACGCTCCCACGCAGTGACGCCGATTAAAGGTGTGAGGTGTACGTAAGGCTTCTGATGACAGGCGTGCTAATCGAAGGTAGATGTAAATAAAGATGTGCGTCGAGCTCGCCGTTACGTTTTAGACTAAACTGTGGAACAGAAAATAACGAGGCCTGAAATCAGCTCAGAGGAAACTCCCAGAATTCCTCTCGCTGTCTGTAAATCCGACAGACGCCTTCACAGTGAAAACACACGCCCACGAGCAGTTCATTAGGAACACCTGCACCATCTTTGATGTTGGAAAGGTGAGGAGAGGGGAAAGGTGATGAGAGGGGAAAGGAGATGAGAGGGGAAAGGTGAGGAGATGGGAAAGGTGAGGAGAGGGGAAAGGTGAGGAGAGGGGAAAGGTGAGGAGATGGGAAAGGTGATGAGAGGGGAAAGGTGAGGAGAGGGAAAAGGTGAGGAGAGGGGAAAGGTGAGGAGAGGGGAAAGGTGAGGAGATGGGAAAGGTGAGGAGAGGGAAAAGGTGAGGAGAGGGGAAAGGTGAGGAGAGGGGAAAGGTGAGGAGATGGGAAAGGTGAGGAGAGGGGAAAGGTGAGGAGAGGGGAAAGGTGAGGAGAGGGGAAAGGTGAGGAGAGGGGAAAGGTGAGGAGAGGGGAAAGGTGAGGAGAGGGGAAAGGTGAGGAGATGGGAAAGGTGAGGAGAGGGGAAAGGTGAGGAGAGGGGAAAGGTGAGGAGAGGGGAAAGGTGAGGGCGGCGCATTACTGGAAGAGAGTCCGAAGGCTGTACCTAATATTCTGCTCTAGAGACGTGTCAGTGACACATGAACATTAGCAACAGCTCCAGGAAGCTTGAGTTTCTGTGTTCCTAATAAAGAGCCGAGTGAGCGTACACGTGCAGTTACGCGATCATTATCGTCACCATGGTAATCCTTGGTGTGACGAGGATGATGAAGATGATGAAGGTCACACTGACTCTGAGCGTGTGTTTGTTTCCAGAGAGGCTCAAACTACGGCTCCCTGATGACCGGAGACGGGAATCTGCAGATCTTTGCAAAGACCGGATACCACAAGGTGAGTGTGTCGTCATCTTCCTCAGCCTCCTCATCTTCCTCACCCTCCTCATCTTCCTCACCCTCCTCACCCTCCTCACCCTCCTGAGCCTCCTCGCCCTCCTCGTCTTCCTCAGCCTCCTCGCCTCAAAAGCAGCAGCTGTGTTAGCAGCGCAGCATGCAGGTTAGCTAGACGCTAACGAGGACGATGAGAACAGAGAGAGCGACGAGAATGAAGTGAGGCGTCTGCATCGTTTCACGTGTCACTGAAGGTCGCTGTTGCTCTTTGTTTTCTTCCAGGGGAACATCGTGGCCATCAAATACATCAACAAGAAACGCATCGAGCTCAACAGGAAGGTGCTGTTTGAGCTCAAACACGTGAGTGTCTGACACGTCACACGTGACCATTAGCACCGGCTAAGCTAACAGCTCAGAGTGGCTAAGCGAACAGGAATATTTACTGTCTGCTTCCTGTTCAGTACCAGCCTCACCAGTACAGCCAGCATGAGCTGCTCCCAGCAGGGTCAGTGCAGCTACAGCGGAGCCTTCATCATTTATTTTACCTTACCCAGTTCAGGGGAAACCATACACTGCACACATTCAAGAAAATGTAATATTCAGCTAATTAAACACAGACGATGTGAAATCACATGTTCTCAGGCCACACGTGGTTCCACGGTCAACTTCCTGTTACGACCTGAACGATGTTCGGGTCAGGGTAAACTGATCCTGGGCTTCATGGTCTGGACCTGGTCTGAGGAGGTCTGATGGGCAACGCTGTGAAACGTCCCTTCAGTCCAGGGTCTCAAACTCGTGGCCCGGGGGCCCCTCGCGGCCCACGTCAACCCTACTTGTTTGTTTGCTGTTGCGTGAAATGTTAAAATAACTTCTCAAAATGACTGAATATGAAACCGACATGAGCAGAGAGAACGTGAGGCTGCGTCAGAGTCACGCTTACGTCTGCACTACAGCAGCAGCGCTGCCACGTGTTGGACGCACAGAGAGGACTTCCTGAACACTAAAGTGGCGTCCAATGAGACGACAGCAGTGGCAAACAGTGACGTTTTAGTCTGTTTCCACAGTGGGCGTCACCGAGGGCGGAGTCATGCTCCCCGTGTTTTCCTGTGAATTCAGCCTTTGAATGTTTCTGTGCAGATGAGAGACGTCCAGAACGAACACCTGACCAGGTTCATTGGAGCGTGCATCGACCCGCCCAACTGCTGCATCGTCACGGAGTACTGCTCCAGAGGCAGTCTGCAGGTACGGCTTTAAGGGCGGAGGTCAGGGTGACGGCGTCACGGCTGCGTCACGGCTGGTGCTGAGATCTCGCCAAGGTCACCGCTGACAGGTTATTGGTTGTTTGTGTGTTCAGGACATCTTGGAGAACGACAGCATCACTCTGGACTGGATGTTTAAATATTCCCTCATTAACGACATCGTAAAGGTACGTTTGCATTTCCTGCAGAGTCTCTGCTGCGTTACGTTCCTGCTTCCTGGACTGAAGCTCGTTAACGGTTTCAGGGAGTCGATGCATGTGGGACGAGCAGGTTAACGAGGACAGAGAAGCTAGAGAGCTTTGGGGTCCCCGGTGTGTGATTGGATGATGGCAACAGTAATAAGTTACCTGTGTTACCTGTGCTGTCCTCCTCTGTGTCTGCAGGGCATGCTTTTCCTCCACAACAGCGTCATCTTCTCCCACGGTAAACTCAAGTCCTCCAACTGCGTCGTGGATAACCGCTTCGTCCTGAAGATCACCGACTACGGTTTGTCCAGCTTTCGGTCTGAGAGCGACGCAGCGAGCGACGCTCACGCCTACTACGCCCGTGAGTTGCATCTCTCTGCCGTTAATCTGCTTTTCCTGAAGTCAGGCAGCGATGTCAGCAGCACGCTCCTCTCAAACGCTTTAATGTTAAACATGAAGGTTCAGCTCAGGTCTCCGTTTGTGCCGCCCTGCAGAGAAGCTGTGGATGGCTCCAGAGCTGCTCAGGACGGAGCGTCCTCCTCCTCAGGGAACCCAGAAAGGAGACGTCTACAGCTTCGGCATCATCCTCCAGGAGGTGGCGCTCCGACGAGGAGCCTTCTACCTGGAGGGAGACCCGCTCAGCCCTAAAGGTAGCTTCCTGCTGCAGGTGTGCAGCTTTAAAGGCTGATGGCGCACATGCACACCTGTAGGTGTGTCGGGTCATGTGATCGGCGTCGACCTGGTTTCAGATTAAGCAGAGAAGAAGAGGCTGAGCAAACAGCGTGTCCACGCCGGTTCCTCAGCCGCCGCTCGCTCACATTTCTGCGTTCAAACCACAGAAAGCGCTCCACGCCGGACGCTGAGCTCTGCTGCACGCTCACAGAGCAGCTGTTTATCTGCTCTCTGCTCAGGTGCGTGCTCCGGCAGCGGCGAGCCTCATCACCGCTAATGACCTGGCCTCTGATTTATTCGCACGGAGCACACTGGACGTTCCCGTCTCTGCGTTTCCTTCATTAGGACTCGGCGTCTGTGTAGCCGGTCGCCTCCGTCGCTTGGGTGCGACCTGCTGTCGCCATGGGAACCTGCGTCATGCTGATGGGGTTGCTAACAGCACGAGTCTGAAAAGGATTTTATGTTATTTATAAAGAAGTCAAATAAAGTGTGTTATCTCGACCACCCGGTCGCTGGGATCATCGTCGGCTGACGCCGTTTGTCTCGCACTGACGCTCGTGGTTTTACTGCACAGTCTGCTTTCAGATCAAATCCATGTTTAACACAAACCTCCTCCAGTTAAACGTGTTACTTTAAAGTTGCGTTAAACAGGATGGAAACATGAAACATCTGTACAGAGACTGTGCTGCTCGTCCTCGAGCGGCTCGAGGCTCCGAGCAGAGGAGCACCAACACCAGCACCTGAAATCACCAACGAGCTGAATGTGCTGAACTGTTTCTGTGCAGAGATCGTGGACCGCGTGATTCTGGGGGAGTGGCCCTGCCTGAGGCCGACCATCGACCCGCAGAGTGACCGCCCCGAGCTGGGTCAGCTGATGGAGCGCTGCTGGGCCGAAGAGCCGACGGAGAGACCCGAGTTCAACCAGATCCGAGTGCTGCTGCGCAAACAGAACAAGTAAGACTGAAACCGCCAGCAGAGCGGACAGCGGCCGTTTCAGGGTGGTGCATCAGTGACATCCTGTGGCCACACAGGGAACAACACCCAAAACTGCATTTGTGTGATTACAGAGTGAAACGTCTCCATCTGAAAGACCTGGATGGCCTCTAACTTTCTGCTTCTTAATTCAGATCAAACTGAGGTCATTGTACTCGGCGCTGAAAAGCTTAGAAATATGGTATCTAACCAGATTCTTACTCTGGATGGCATTACCTTGGCCTCCAGTAACACTGTGAGGAACCTTGGAGTCATTTTTGACCAGGACATGTCCTTCAACGCACATATTAAACAAATATGTAAGACTGCGTTCTTCCATTTGCGCAACATCTCTAAAATTAGAAATATCCTGTCTCAGAGTGACGCTGAAAAACTAGTTCATGCATTTATTACTTCCAGGCTGGACTACTGCAATTCATTATTATCAGGAAGTCCTAAAAACTCACTGAAAAGCCTTCAGCTAATCCAAAATGCTGCAGCAAGAGTACTGACAGGGACTAGAAAGAGAGAGCAGATTTCTCCTGTTTTGGCTTCCTGTTAAATCCAGAATTCAAAATCCTGCTCCTCACATACAAGGTCTTAAATAATCAGGCCCCATCTTATCTTAATGACCTTGTAGTACCATATCACCCTATTAGAGCACTTCGCTCTCGCTCTGCAGGCCTACTTGTTGTTCCTAGAGTATTTAAAAGTAGAATGGGAGGCAGAGCCTTCAGTTTTCAGGCCCCTCTTCTGTGGAACCAGCTTCCAGTTTGGATTCGGGAGACAGACACTATCTCTACTTTCAAGATTAGGCTTCAAACTTTCCTTTTTGCTAAAGCATATAGTTAGGGCTGGACCAGGTGACCCTGAATCCTCCCTTAGTTATGCTGCAATAGACGTAGGCTGCCGGGGGATTCCCATGATGCACTGAGTTTTTCCTTTCCAGTCACCTTTCTCACTCTCTATGTGTTAACAGACCTCTCTGCACTGAATCATATCTGTTATTAATCTCTGTCTCTCTTCCACAGCATGTCTTTATCCTGTCTTCCTTCTCTCACCCCAACCAATCACAGCAGATGGCCCCGCCCCTCCCTGAGCCTGGTTCTGCTGGAGGTTTCTTCCTGTTAAAAGGGAGTTTTTCCTTCCCACTGTCGCCAAAGTGCTGCTCATAGGGGGTCATATGATTGTTGGGTTTTCCTCTGTGTGTATTATTGCAGGCTCGACCTCACAGTATAAATCGCCTCGATGCGTCTGTTGTTGTGATTTGGCGCTGTGTAAATAAAACTGAACTGAAGTGGACACGAGCCCACGCTTGGTTTTTGCCCACCCAGAACACCATGTGTGTGTTTTCAGGGAGTCACGGACCAACATCCTGGACAACCTGCTGTCCCGGATGGAGCAGTACGCCAACAACCTGGAGGAGCTGGTGGAGGAGCGAACGCAGGCGTACCACGAGGAGAAGCGCAAGGCCGAAGCCCTGCTGTACCAGATACTCCCACAGTCAGTACTGCAATTACTGCACACAGCTCTACAGTAAACATATCCTCCTCCTCCTCAGGTGCACCTTTGGACATCTTCCTCACAGTTGGGTTCTGAGCATGTGCAGTTGTGCGTGTGATGTATGGGCCGCTCGTCTGTGGCGTCATTTTTGTGCGACTATTCTATACAAATGTTGCATTTTGAGGAAAAATTATTTTGCGTGAAGCAAACTCATCGCTGCAGGAAATGTTTCAGTGTTTGCTAAAGTCCATAAACACAGTGAGAGCCGCTCTGTGCTCACAGACGTCTGCAGACCTGCTCTCAACTCTCTGCACGCTCAACTCTCTGCACGCTCAACTCTCTGCACGCTCAACTCTCTGCACGCTCAACTCTCTGCACGCTCAACTCTCTGCACGCTCAACTCTCTGCACGGCGTTACTAATGTGCCACTAAACCAGCCAATCACAGACTTGGATGCAAAAATTCCGATTGGCTGTTTTGGTCTCCAATCAGCTCGACAGCTACTGCGTTCCAGAAACAGAGTGTAGCCAAACCCCTTTCAGTTAGTATGTTTAATTATGTGTTTTTAAATACGGAGCATTGTTGGTTTTAATCTAGTTTGAACCAAACCGCTCTGCTGGACCTGGCTAGTAGCTGGTTGGAGACCATTATCGTGTGTGGATGACAGCAAACACTGAAACACATTTCTTGCACACAGTGATTATTTTTCTTCTCAAAAATTATTTTTCTTCTCATAAATTATTTTTCTTCTCAAAATGCAACATTTGTACTTGTAAAGTTTTTCACGTGCACTCAGACGCACAAAAATAGCAGCATACTCCTCCTGTCGTGCACTTTGGAGGGTCTGCTGGTTGGAGGCACAGGTGGTGCAAACAGAAAGAGGCGTTCCCCTCTTCAGACTGTGTGCACAGGTGTGACCCTGAGTCACACACCTGTGCTCTCACACCTGCGCTCGATGCTCGACCCTGTCAGATATTTGTCTGAATACTGGACGCGGCGCTCTTCGGCTGTGGTGACCCTCGATGTGAAGGCGGGGTTGACTTGAAACATGGCGATGGTCTTGGTGTGAGTTTGAGGTCTGTGGCGACTAGAACTGATAATAACTTATTGATATCATTATTGATTATTGACCATTGTATTGAGTCTCGCTGGGTTCTCATTGGCTCTGATCAGTGTTGTCGTTACTCAGAATAAAAAAGTAATGCAGTATGTTACTTAATTACTCCCAGGAGAAAGTATCTGTTTGAATACTCGTTACTTGGCTGTTACTCTGTCACCAACACGGATCCTGAAGAGACTTTAAAGCGGTCGTCATGGTGATTCTGTTAGCAGGTAGACACAGAGGCTGCAGCCTCACCTTTGTTACCTGTTCAGGCTCAGGTCTGCATACGCGCTGCTCGTCTCTGGGTTTTCGGCTAGCTTAGCGTTAGCATGCCGTCTGTGCTTGCAGGTCGTGTTCGCAGCCTGGATGGATCTTCCACTTCACTATTACGCTGTCGTCCTTGGTAACGTCTGTATCCACGCTGCGCAGCTCTTTTCCTCCAGCACACGAGCTGACGTCAGCTGATTGTAGCAAGAACTGAAAAGCTCAGTAGGCAGGTCGACCAATAACTCCAAGGAACTGGACTACTGGGAACCGGCTCTCGATTCTTGTCCTATAGTGATGACATCAAAGTCAGAGTAAACTTTGATGTCATCTCTGCTGTAAACAGTTCAGTATATAGAGAGACAGATGACGAGGCTGCAGTTACAACAGTGCAAAAGAACAACAACAAATACAGGAAGAGTAAGAATAAATATACACTTTGAGTTAAAAAGGTTAATAAATGTAAAGTTTACAATTTATAAAATGAGATTTAAAGTGACTTTGAAGTGGTTTAAAATAACCAACGTAGCAGTTTTACAGTTTACAGTATAAATGATGTAAAGTGACCAACATGAGCAGGATTGTCCACAGAGCAGCATCAAGTCCAGTAGAGTCAGTCACTGGTTTGTGTGGGTGTGTGTGGTGGGCGGAGTGGGGGAGCAGTGAGGTCAGGAGTCTGATGGTTTGTGGGAAAAAGCTGTCTCGCAGTCTGGAGTCCGTGTGAGGGGTGTGCACCGAGCGCACGTGTCAGAGAGGCCATCCAAAGGTCCCGAGGTGCACACGGACACTTTTTATGGGCGGAGCCGCCTGCTCACACACTCATGGCGCCGTATTGTCTCTCTGTCAGTTCGGTGGCCGAGCAGCTGAAGCGTGGAGAGACGGTTCAGGCTGAAGCCTTCGACTCGGTCACCATCTACTTCAGCGACATCGTGGGCTTCACCACCATCTCCGCCGAGAGCACGCCGATGGAGGTGAGTTTACCTGAGTACTCACACAGCTTCCAGGTCCAAAGACACAAACACAGAAAGCCAGCGGAGAGTAGCACCGGATACCTGATCCTCCCAAATCCGAGCTTGGACTCTGCAATCGGCTCTGCGTCCTGTCACGCCGTCAGGGCGACTGCGCCGCAGTCTGACCCGCAGCGCAGTGCAGGTGTCTCATCAGACACGCTGGTGTTTCTGCTGCAGGTTCAGACGCTGCATGCTTGCCACCATGTTAGCACGCGGGCTGAGGGCGGCTGGCGAGATCCATATTTCAGAATCATACGCACAGCGTGTTAGTGGAGAACGATGAGGTCGAGGGGACGAAAGTCCAGAGGAAACATTCTTGAGAGTAAATAAAATGAGAAACTTTATCGATAGTTCCTCCCACGTGCAGGTAGCGGCGTCAGGTTCATTGGTCGTTGTAAATTGTCCATAGGTGTGGATGGTTGTCTGTGTGTTAGCCCTGCCACAGACTGGCGACCTGTGCAGGGCGTGCCCCGCCTCTCGCCCTAAGACACCTGGGAGCGGCTCCAGCCCACTGCGACCCTGACAAGCAGAGAACAGGTGGATAAAAGGTGGAAATAGATTCTCATATTTGTACTGCAGGGATCAGTAACTCAGCAGCACGATTAACGATGTCCCAGCAGCTGGTGTCCAGACGCGGCGTCCTGCATACATTTACAGATTTAATCTAGAAAATTCTGCCTCACTCGTCCTTTTAAGGGTTTTTGGATGGCGACTAAGAGAATGAAATTACAATCTGATTATATTTACCTACAAACACACTGGAATAAGGAGGAAAGCAGTCAGAAATAATGATGCTGGAAGTGTAAGTAACGTGTACGTCTGAGGCTTCATGCAGATCCTGGCAGTCAGTGTTCCTGTGAGCGCTGCTGGGTAAATATAATCACACATCAAATAAAACACTGATGATAAAGTGTTGACATGTTCTCTCACACACGGCCTGCAGGGGGCGCTCAAACGGCGTCCTTCAGTCTGACGTGCTGATGTCTCTGCAGGTGGTGACTCTGCTCAACGACCTCTACACCTGCTTCGACGCCATCATCGACAACTTTGACGTTTACAAGGTAAACGCGCGTTTCTTTCCTCCGACCTGTTCCTGGGTCAACTCTGAGCAACAGGGCGCATCGCCATGGAGACCAACTCACAATAAGGACGACGTTTAGTGCGACTCTAACTGATGTCACGGTGCTGTGGTGCCCCCAGGTGGAGACCATCGGCGACGCCTACATGGTGGTGTCGGGGCTGCCGGTGAGGAACGGGAAGCTGCACGGCCGAGAGGTCGCCCGCATGGCGCTCGCCCTTCTGGACGCCGTCAGAGCCTTCAAGATCCGCCATCGACCCGAACAGCAGCTGAAGCTGAGGATCGGCATTCACAGCGGTGACAACACACACACACATACACACACACACACACAGACAGACACACACACACAGACACACACAGACTCACACACACACACAGAGACACACACACACACACACAGAGACACACACACTCACACAGAGACACACACTCACACAGAGACACACACACACACACACAGAGACACACACTCACACAGAGACACACACTCACACACACTCACACAGAGACACACACTCACACAGAGACACACACACTCACACAGAGACACACACTCACACAGAGACACACACACACACACACACAGACTCACACACACACACAGAGACACAGACTCACACACACACACACAGAGACACACACACACACACACAGAGACACACACACTCACACAGAGACACACACTCACACAGAGACACACACACACACACACAGAGACACACACTCACACAGAGACACACACTCACACACACTCACACAGAGACACACACTCACACAGAGACACACACACACACAGAGACACACACTCACACAGAGACACACAGACTCACACACACTCACACAGACTCACACACACACACACACACAGACTCACACACACACACACACAGACTCACACACACACACACACAGACTCACACACACACACAGACTCACACTGACACACACACACTCACACACACACAGACACACACAGACTCACACACACACACAGACAGACACTCACACACACAGACTCACACACACACACAGACTCACACACACACACTCACACACACAGACTCACACACACACACAGACACACACAGACTCACACACACACACACACAGACTCACACACACACAGACACACACAGACTCACACAGACTCACACAGACACACACACACACACACACACACAGACACACACAGACTCACACACACACACAGACAGACACTCACACACACAGACTCACACACACACACACAGACACACACACAGACTCACACACACACACAGACACACACACAGACTCACACACAGACTCACACACACACACAGACTCACACTGACACACACACACTCCCGGTCTCCACGTGGTGACCGCCCCCGTGTCCTCTGCAGGTCCCGTGTGTGCGGGCGTGGTTGGTCTGAAGATGCCTCGGTACTGCCTGTTTGGCGACACCGTCAACACGTCATCACGTATGGAGTCCACTGGCGAAGGTACGTGCACAAAAACAGGTCACGTGACTTGGCGCGATAGATAGACGTGAACGAAGACGTCGCTCTGTAAGTGCTGACGCAGCAGCGCCCTCTGCAGGCTGTTGCTTCCCTGCTTCAGTTTAGTGACTCTGAGTCAGCTGGTACTGCAGTTTGTGCTCCATGAACAGTTTCTCTGTTACACGTGTAACAGCTGCGCTTCATTAACAGGAAGCAGATTTATTAAAGCCCCTTCAGAATAAAGTGATGTTCTTTAAATAAACAGCAGGTTAGATTTTTGCAGCATTTTTATTCCTGCTGCTGTTGCCAAACATGACCTGTGTGTGTGTGTGTGTGTGTGTGTCTGTGTGTGTGTGTGTGTGTGTGTGTGTGTGTGTGTGTGTGTGTGTGTGTGTGTGTGTGTGTGTGTGTGTGTGTGTGTGTGTGTGTGTGTGTGTGTGTGTGTAGCGCTGAAGATCCACGTGTCGGCGGCGACTCGAGACGTTCTGCTAGAGTTCAACTGCTTTCAGCTGGAGCTCCGAGGGGAAATCGACATCAAGGGCAAAGGGAAGATGACCACCTATTGGCTGCTGGGAGAGAGCGACAGCCAATGACAAAGCACTGTCAACAGGAGGACGACAGGAGAGGAAGAAACGAGGAAAGGAACTGAGGAGTGAATAAGGGGTAACACCGCTACAGATGAGGGGACGAGGAAAGGACAGAAGGGAGCACAGCTTGAAGGCAAGGAGGACTCACTCGGGCGCTCGCCGCCTCCTTGCCGCTTCTCATCTTTGAGGACTTTGGATGGATTGGGACTGTCGGACGGGAGGAAGTGACACGGGAACGTGGGCACACGAGGACCCGGACTCTCCTCACACTCGGACCAAAAGTGTCCTGCTTTCCGCTTTTCACCGTCGTCCCGCTGGTTTGTCTCTCCACGCTGACGGTCACCATGCTGCCTCTTCTTCACTTTTATGTTCCCTGCATTCATCATCTTCATTTCCTGTCTCTGCTGTCACTGGAGGAGGGGCACCTGGACAGGGCGCCGCCCCGCTAAGATGGTGAGGCTAAGGCCAGCAGGTTTGAACCTGGAACCTCGTTGCTGTGAGTCAGCGGCGCTAACCGTTAGCGTGGGGTGTAATCTGAGCTCAGTACTGCCCCCTGAGGCCAGACACAGGAAGCACCCACACCACAGCAAACACAGCTTCTGTGGGAGGAACATCTGTGCTGTAGCCCCTCCCACAACCTCTGACGTCAGCGGCTTTGAGCACGTTTATTTGGTGGAGCCGCACATTTAAGATGACCTCCTCACAGTGAGGGTGAGACAGCGTGAGAAAGCGCTTTGTATACCTGCAATAACAAACACGCTAACGTCCTCCTGCTTCCTCTTTGCCTCTCGTTTTCATGTGACGTCCATGACAGGAAGAACACCTGACAGGGCAGAAAAGCAGGAAGTGATGTGGGTCAGCTTCCTCTGGGGAGACTCGGCACAGCTGAGCTGTTCAGCAGTTTGCTCTCTGTATATAAATCAGTTTCACTGCAGTCGAGTTTGTTTCACCTGATTTTGTTCGATATCCCGACGGGACGAACACATCGGATCGTTCAGAGGGACGAAGGAGTTGGTCCAGTCTGTGAACTACAGCGTTCCCCAAATATCATCAGTGAGGAAAAAACGGTCAAAGTTTCAGAAGCATCGGTGTTTTTATCACACGGTGGTGAGGAGTGAGCTGTTTGCATCGCTGCAGCCAGGAGCTCCTGACTCGTACACCACAGAGGACGCATCAGAGAAACGCTGAAGCTGAAAACACGGCGCTGAGTTTGGGGACTCTGTGGAACCTGAGTCTTCAATAAGCAACCAAACCAGCGTGCGTCACCTCGCAACGATCAAAGAGTCAACGTGAAAGCCGCGCTGCTGTTTCAGAGCCCGAGAGGAACAACAGACTGCAGAGCTGCGACGTGCCCGAGCACGCCGTCTTCTTCTGCAGCTGCTCCACAGCAAACGCACATCTGTGAGGCGCCGTCACAGCTGGATCATTATAACATCTGCACATCATTTATATTCTGTTTATTGAAACTAGATCAACATATTCCCACCATCGTCTGAATAAAAGCCTCGAGCTGTGTGATGTGGTTCACTTTGATATCTGAAATTAAACTTTGCTTCCTCGCTAATGCTAATGCTAGCTGTGTTTCCACAGGAAGTGCAGATTTTCGCTGACGTCAGAGGACACTCGCACACCAGTTTACAGTCAAACACCTCCAGTTTATCCAGTTTAGGTCCCGCCTCTCAGCTGGGATGGACCCGCCCATACAGCGGACGCAGCTGCAGAGATAAGCGCAGCTTTCGATGACAGCAGCCGACTGCAGGCACAAGATGTAACGTGAAGGCCGGATCAGACGAGTCACGGCGCCGTCTTTGTGCTCGCCGTGTTGCTTGTGTCGTGAGCGTCACGTGACGACTTTCACATCACATTCTGGGTCACGGTCTTTCGCCCGTCATGGCGGTTTTGGCGTGGCCGTTGCAGCCGGGTTGAAGACGTGAGCGTGCGGTCTGGCTCCTGACACACGGAGGGAAAACTTGAGTTTGTGGAAAAAGTCTCGGCTTCTGCTCCCACTCAGGCTTCCTGCGCTGTAACAGCGGGTAGAAATGTCAGCGTTTGGTGGGACACCGTTGCATCACATTTATCTGTTTGAGCAGAATTTTCTCATAAATATTTATAAACTGTGTACATTAAACCTTTTTATTGATCAGTGAGTCAGACCCACTGAGACGACCAGTCTTAAGTTACATCTTAACAACACGTTTAAAGATGGTAACCTGACAAAGTGAAGACTCTTGTTCATCATCCTCGGGCCTGATTTAAGCCAGTGTTCTGCACTGTGGTGACGACAGCTGAGGTTCACTGAAGCTTCACTCCAGACTCAGACGATCGGAGCTCAGGTCCAGGGTCGGACTTCAGTCTGGAGGACAAAAAAACAGCCTTTCTCTGTGATGCTGCAGAACGACAGCGTGGGAACATTGAGCTCGTCTATTTTTGATGTTCTTCGCTCTCAGCAGCGTTCTTTGGTACCTGACAATCTCAAGTTCACATTTCCAAGTCCTTCAATGGCGTCCCTCAGATCACTGAAACATCCCCGAGGGAGACCACATCGCTTCAGCCTGAAGGGACAAGCACGGACGTGATGGCTGAACCATAAGGGCGGCCGCGGTCGCTCTGCTTGCCGCTCCAGTAAGGCGCAGGAAGCTGCTGCAGTGTTCTCAGTATTCAATCTCGCCACATAAGATTTAGAAAGAGGAAGCCTTTTTTCCACAAACTCTGCAGTTTTCCAAATGTTCCCACATGTCCCGCTGCTGCAGGCCACCTGTGCTGGAACAGCAGACTCTTCAGCCAGGCTGCATCGGCCAATCATCGCACTGCTAGTTTCAAAGTTTATTGTTATGATATGAAAAAGTTCAAATAGAAAGATGATTAAAAATACTGGAGCAAAGCTAAAAAAGGAACTTTAAAAACTTGAATCTGGTATTTTTTTAAAGAAATTTGGGTGAAGAGATCAAAATAATTTTAAGTCTTGTCGTCTTTGAATGATCCTAAACTGATGATCTTAAAGGTTCTTTAATCAGATCCAGAGAGCAGCGGTCACTCAGACATCCGAGCTTAGAAACAGTTTTTCTGCCACGTGCAGTCTTCTGTTGGGATCACCTCGTCTCTGGCACGGAGGAGGCGGGGCTTCTGCACAGTGTCCTTCTGCTACCCAGCAGCGACGCTGGTACAACGACCTCACACACAAACGTGACTCTCAGTTATTGTGGAAAGATGTCTTCAGGACTATAAACTCTTCTGTATCTTTAATTAACTTAAATTTTTGGGCCAAATTTCGTATTCACTAATGGTTCTGAGCAGAAAAGCCCGACGCCATCAAACTGTCTCTGAATCATAAAGCAGTCAGGACTTCATCCTTCATTAATAATAGACTGCATTTATATAGCGCTTCACTATTCATTCACTCTCACACCTCTACCAGTGTGTGAGAGTGAATGAACTGACAGAAGGCCGGCTGCCACATCGCGCCATCGCCCCTCAGGCCAACACCAGTAGGTAGGACATAACGACCAAGACAGACGGAGCTGGGGATCGAACCGGCAACCTTCCGGTTACAAGATGAGTTTCCCAACCCCCTGAACCACGGTCGCGTTCATTCTCAACATATTCAAAAAGACACTACATAGGAGGAAACGTCCCCATTTTTAGCTGTGTTTGTGTTCATCTGTGAGAAACGTACATTATTTTATGTTATCCTTCAGCTTTTGTTCTTTGTCTTTTTTAACAACGACCGAACAAGAACAATCTCAGTTTTTCAATGCCAGCAGCTGCCCGCGTACTAACAGGACTGATGATGAGTGAACAGATGTTGCAGATGTTTCTCCTGCACAAAGCACACGCTTCATTGAGTCTGTCCCTCACTGATTGGCTGCTGCTGATGGAGTTTCATAAACAGATGCAGTGATTTGCGTTTGTCACATGTGTGACCCCGACACTCCCCTCCAGGCTTCATCCTTAACACTAATGTCATGTTGTCACCAGGTGGCGCCACTGAGCTGCGATGCAAATTCCCCTCACACATACAGGCTGTGTCCCAATCCAGCGACCGCGCCCTTCTCGTACTTCCTAGTACGCGCCGTATGTAGTCCGCGAACTGCGCGTACTGCAAAGCACGAGAAGTGAGCGGCTTGTGAAACGGGATGTCTGGCCTCCGTCGTGCTGCTGAGGTTGCCTAGCAACCATGATACTAACCACGAGAAACGTTTCATACAGCTTTGACAGAAATGAAGGACAAAAATGTTTTTGTTTATTTTTTATGACATCACTTTGATTAGTTGAGTATCTGAGACCACGTGACTGTGAAACATGATTGTTGGGCTTCATTTCTGCACTCAGGGCTGGACTGGGACAAAAAAATCTTCCCGGGCATCTTGACTAGAGTCCGGCCCACCAGGTATTACAGGAAAACCATAAATCCTTTGAATGAAAACACGCTGCTGTCACAGTGATGGACACTGTGTTGTTGGTACATATGCATCAGTCTAATAAACTTAAACCTACACCATCCTCCCTATTCTGGTATTCTAAACAGTACCTGGAAGCAGACTGCTGGTCGAGTTAACCTTCTGAACACAACACATGGTGAAAACCTGAAATTAAGACAAAGACTAGAGGTGAGACATGATCATTACTGATTACTGACAGATTTAGATATATTTTCATAAACCATTCATTTACCACATCAATAAACAGCACGGCAGGGCAAAATATTTTTTCTAACAAACCTTTAAAAAGTGAAAGGAGACAGAAAGGTGAGAAAAAATAAAACTTAACTGACTTTTTGATGGCATTTTACACACAGTACTGGTGCAGTATCTAGAAAATGTGGGAAATACTGGCATCATATACAGTACTTAGTTACTTCTGAAGAAAATATGATGGGACCCTAAAAAAATTACTATGTACAATAATGGATTTCTATTCATTTTACATCAGATGAAAATGTTTGTTGTAAGATTCAGAGCGATAAACAAACAAGAGAGAAAAGCCGATCAGCTGATCATTGATCAGTTTCATGATTGAAGTAGAAACAGGAGAGAATGAGAGTAGTAGTCCGGGACAAACTGCTCCTTTTCACCTCAACACGAAACAATATTTTCTCTGAATACGAGACGATTCAGTTTTTTACAGGACGGTTGGAAACTCTAATAACTAACCTTATAAATAAAATAAGATAAAACAAGTTCAACATCAGTAACATCATAGCACCACCCAGCAGTATAGAAACTCCGTCATGCTAGCTAGTAGCAGTACGAGTTACTGTAACTGACTGTAAAAAGTCAGCAAAACAAAAATAAACTCCACCTAAACTTGGTTTATATCTGACCCAGATAGACTGCAGGTCATAACTTCTTACCTGAAGTTCAGTTCACCGCCTCGGGTCTCTGCTCCTCCTGCCTTTCCGTCATCCACCTGCCAGCGTGTTGCATCTGCTGGCCTCCATCACTTGCTAATGTTACTGAATCTGTGGAAGCTCCGCCATAGCCAAACAACTGAGTTATTTTTACACATCTGCCAGCATCTGGCCAATCCACCACCTTTCAGTGTTTACACCGTTACGGTATGCCACCAACCCTGCTGTCTACACTCGGTGTTTCCTCATTCTTAGTGACTCTGGAATTACTTCAGCCTGAAACATGTCCAGGCTTTAAGGAAGTCCCTGAGACTAACGCCACGCAGCGCTGATGATCAGGTGGAGACTTCCTGTCCCTGAGTTTGAGGCTGCCGTTTCCTGTTTGGTGGCTGTGAGGAGTTGGTGGGTTAGAAAGCGCTCGGAGACGAGTTTGTTGAAAAAAGGTTTTTAATCAGAAAGTTTTTCAGCACATCTCAGATTCAAACGAGAACAAAACAACAGAAGAAAACTGGAGAAGAGCTTCGACTACGACAAACAGAGTCCAGAGCTCCCGGAGTCACGCTCGCTTTACTTCCTGTTCCTCAGACAAACAGCTTCTGCTCTGGACTCGACAGCGGCGACACAACGGTGATGAGTCCACGTGAGAGCAACACGCAGGAATAAAAAAACGTCGTATATAAAAGAGAAAGCAGACGTGGGGGGAGGAGCTGCTGGCCGTTCCCTTCACGTCTTCATGTGATGAGCTGCGAGGAGAGAAAACACAGCTGAGGAACACCTGCAGGGTTCACCTGAGACCAGAGCAAACCCTCGCCGTTCCCATGATGCACCGCTGCGTGGCAGAGGCGGGGTCTGTGCTCTGATGGTTAAATGGCTGCAGTGCTGTGCAAAGGTCTTGAGCCACCATGTGTGTCAGAACAGCTGTGTGATTTCACACGTGTAAATACAGTTTGTATGTTTGACCCTTCAGCTCAGCGCGAGGGCGTGCAGGGTGACGCTACGCTGTGACGCTACGCTGTGACGCTACGCTGTAGCGCCGAGGTCCTCAGACCTTCATCAGCGTTTCCTGCGAGGCTCAAGACGTTTGAACAGTTCTGTACACGAACGTAAAGAAACAACGTGAAAAACAACACATGACGGCGGTTTGTAAACTTCCTGTTTGCAGACTGAACGGTGACAGCGAGCGAGGTGGGCGGGGTTTTCGTGGAGGCTCAGGTGGCTGCAGGATGAGAAACGCGTCCACACACAGCAGCCAATCAAATCGTTTCTAACATATCACGTGTGTTTTTGATAAACATGGTGACGCGCCGACGCGCTTCCTGTTTTGGTTTTTAAAGAAACAGTAAGATGACGCTGCTCTGACATGACCCTGCTGGACATCAGCAAACCGTTTTCCTCCTTACCCTTCACAATAAAAGCCCACAACAGACACTTCCTGCTGTCATTAAATACTGTACGTGATGCTGTGATGTTCAAGTGTTTATAGTCATTTGTAAAAGATTAATTGTGGTTTATTGTGAAAGATTTGGTCCAATTATCAACAAAGCTTTAATCTACAACTTCCTGTATGTGAGAAGCATTTCCCCTCAGCAGCAAACAAACCGGACACATTTCTATTCACCTGTAAACGTTAACCTGACATCGAGGAGGACGGTGACCTGGGAATAAATCAGCTGATCTCCTGTTGGCTGATGAGGAGCTGCAGCAGGTAACACACAGGTGAGCAGTCAGGCTGCAGCTCCGCCTGCACCTGCTCATGTTTCACGATCACCGTGACGACCGCTTTGAAGTCTCTGTGTGTGCGTGTCGTCGTGGGCGACTGTAGCTCAGTTTATATTGTTGGACGATAATTACAGAGTATGTAACGAGTATTCTGTGTAATAGAGTACTTATTTTGAGGAATGACAAACATGTGACAGCATGCAGCGACTGCTCAGAGATGAAGCCTGTGGCAGACTCGCCTCTGACCTGCTGCCTTTAACACTGTGGACTAAAGCTGCCACAAACCATTATTTTGATAGTCGACTAATCAGATCATCATCCACTGGACATAAAACGTACGGCTTATTGCACCAGCAGCATCTGCTCTTATATAACTATCATTAGCTTACAGCTTTAAGTGTTTCAGGTATGTGCTAACTAAAAATAAAGACAAGATTAAATTTATTAAATTTTAATGAAATCTGCAGATTGTTTCGGTGAAGTTTAATAAACTCCTTGCTATCTAAAATATAACAGGACACCGGAGTAAATTCTCGAGCATCTCACACTTCTGATAATCAGCTGTCTGCTTGACGTTTATTCAGCTGTGTAAAAACTATAACTTTAATCTCAGCCAAACCGATTTACTCAGGAACAAATAAAACACTAAAAAAAGCCAAACAATAACATTTTAAGTTATCTAAGTGACTCATATATCATGTTTAACCTGAGTAGCGAAAGACGGCGGTGGGTTTGAAAACGATTAGCCGGGAGTCCGGTGCTCTCACGGCTCTAGTTAGCCTAGCCCCCGGCTAGCTATCGAGCTAGTGGGTAACAGACGTCTCCGAAAACGTCGGAGCGCTTTTGAAAATATGTGGTGTCTTGATAAACTGAGCAGATATTTGAGGTTTACACAGCTACATTCTCGCCTGAAAATATGGTAAACTTTTGTTTTGTGACCCAGAAAGAATAATAAGAGTAATATTAAAACTAACTAGCTGCCGCCATTGTTGGAAACTGAGCTGGGCCGCGCTATGAATTCTGGGACACAGCTGCTTCTTCTTCTTCTTCGGGGTTTAACGGCAGCTGGCATCCTTGTACATGCAGTGCTGCCATCTTCTGTTTCAGTCCGTTATTACACTCTTAAATCCTACTACTTATTCCTGCGTCTTTTGGGATCTTACAAAGCTTCAAACGACGCGTCGACTATTAAATCAGTCGTCGATGATTTTGATAGTCGACTAATCGTGGCAGCCCTACTGTGGACAGTAAAGCACTGCGCTAATGTCCCCACACCATCAGGAAGAACAGCGTGTGTGTGTCTGCGTACTCACAGATTTGACGGTCTGTTTGATGAAGTCCTTCTTGGTGCCCAGGTCGTGTTCGGGGTACGTGTCAAACACCTGGAACAGAGAGTCACGCTTCACTGTCAGACAAACTGAGCTGTGACACACACACACACACACACACACACACACACACACACACACACACACACACACCTGACCCCCTCAGTCAGCTGGTTTACTTGTGGGGACCAACGTGTCCGTCTGAGACAAAGTTACAGTTGTGTGAGAGGAGCATTATGTCAGAGTTAGAGTACCCGACACTGTGTGTGTGTGTGAGAGCAGGCCTTTTCTGGGCCCTCGAGCCTCATGTTTGGACAGCTGCTGCAGCCTGAAGGTGACGCCCACACTGCTCAGCATCTGTAACCATGGTAACAGAAGAAGCAGGGACTGACCCTCTGGCAGATCTGCTTCATGGTCATCTCCTCCAGGTTGGCCTCCTTCAGCAGACGCTGCACCGTCTCCTTCAGCTGCTCGTCGCTCGGCCCCTTCTTCACCATCTTGATCAGCGGCTCGTCGTCGTCCGAGCTGTCCTCCGCTGCGCGACGACGAGCCGCAGAAAAACACACGAAGAAGAAGGAGATTTACAGCCAGGTCTCTGACATCATCGTCCTCACTGTGGAGGCCGCTCCGAAACACGCAGTGGCCAATTCATTAGGAACTAAACTCATATTCTGACCAATCAGGACGTTTTGACGAGCCTGGGTAAACATCAGAACAGGAAGTCTTCGTCACACCTTCAGCTGCCTCGTTTCTGAGGGCTCTTATTTTGGTAACAAGGTCAACGGTTGTCACCTAAAGTCTCAGTGAGCGCTTCGCTGTGAAACAAATTTATGGTTTTTACCTGCAAACTGGGCGTTAAACTTTGAGCTACCTGCATCGGACCCACACCTGGGACCAACACGAGCGTGACGCAGACCTCTGATCACACTGATCGATGAGACGAGCTCACCTGTGTTGGTGTTGTTCCTGCGGTGGCTGCTGCTGTCCGCCTTCTTCGTCTTGGCCGCAGGTTTGGCTGCAGCAGCTTTCTTCTTCCTGGGCTGGAAAAGAAATCATCATGTAACGTGGGCTGTGTTCGGTGGTTAGAGGACGAGGCAGCCGACACACTCAGCAGGACAGGCAAAAGCTGTCAGTGGGAATTCCACAGTGTCCTTTAATAGACACCAACCTTACAAGCCCGACTGAACGTCTCATCGTACATGAAGCGAGCAGAGTTCAAACAACCCGTAACGTTACGTTGAGTTAATGAGGTAAACACATGAGGTGTGCGAGCGCGCTTCTCCCACTCTACAGAGGGCACTCGTGACATCACTAAACCAACTTAGGCTGTCTTAAGGAGACACCGCACTATATGGCTGTTACAGCCGCCATCATCGACTCTGCAGAGCGAGAGGATGGTCACAGAGCTGCTGGAGGAGGATGTGGTCCAGGCGGTGGTTCCCGGCTTCAGCTGCGTCAGACCGATTCAAAGATTGTGAATCAAACGTGCGTCACAGTGTCGGACTGAGGTACTCGTAAATCTGGGAGTAAACTGGGTCCTAAACTCCGTCCTTTAAGGTCCTGAAGTCAAACAAACATCACTGAGATTAAAAACTGTCTAAATTCTTTCATCTTTAATAAAACGATCAGCGTTGCTGCTTTACCAGGTGTAACTATGAAGTTTAACATCCATGAAAACAGAATTTATTACATTTAACGGAGTTAGAAGTTAGCAGGAAGTTAACTCGCTAGTTTCGCTAATTACCTAAACATGATGTAGCTGCATGATGTTCTGACTGAGACTTCTGAAACAATTCAAACGTACAGCTCTGCTGTCACTTCCAACATAAATGAAGACAGAATACTAAACAGCAGTGACGTTTGTAGGGTTACTGTAGTTTGGCTAGCTGGTATTTAATGATATACGAATGCTAGCGACACAGCTATGTTAGCATAACAAACAGTGAAGCTGGAGGATGAACGCTAACACTTTTCCACTTGATAAAAGTTAACGTGAGTGTTCCTGATGGTTAGGGACAAATGCAATCACAGGATGCTGTAAACGGACCAAACTTCAGTCAGAACAACTGAGATAATCCATCCACAGTATGAGGTTAGTCATTCATATACTGCTGCAACACGGGAACAGAGCAGCTGTGAGAGAACACAGCATTAATAAATCAGTGGTACAGAAATGGTAAATGGCCTGTATCTGTATAGTGCTTTTACTAATCCCCCCTAGGGACCCCAAAGCGCTTTACACACCCAGTCATCCCAACACACATTCAGGCAGCTACAGTTGTAGCCACAACCTGGACAGACTGACAGAGGCAAGGCTGCCATATCGCGCCATCGGCCCCTCTGGCCAACACCAGTAGGCGGTAGGTGAAGTGTCTTGCCCAAGGACACAACGACCAAGACTGTCCAAGCCGGGGCTTGAACCGGCAACCTTCTGATTACAAGACGAACTCCCAACTCTTGAGCCACGATCCTCCAGAAGTGGAGGAAGCAAGAAGAATGAGTTGAATAAAGTTTGATTTATCTGACTGATTGGTTTCACTTAACGTGCCTTATAATCTCGTGCACCTTATGGTCCGAAAAATACGTATTTGACGTTTTTATTTGGCACACTGCAGTTTAATGTAGCAAAGCTCCTCTTTTTAACTTCAGTGGATATTATACATGGTTACACTCAGGATGTGTCAGCACATTTCTACTGGAGATGCCTTTTGGTTAAACTGTCAGCGAGGAATTTGCATTTCACTGTTAAATGTTTATTTAGCTTTAATGCAGATAAACCAGCTGCTTGTTTAAGTGAAATAAATGGATGTTTTTTGCACTAGTAAAGTTGTGCAGTTGTATTTTGTCTCGCATCAATGATGTCGTCAGTTATATCATCGCAAATTTTAAAATATATATCGTGATGAATATTTTTGGCCGTATCGCCCGACTCGCGCGTTTACCTTCTCATCTGCATCGCTGTCCGACTCCGACTCATCTGAAACTTCCTTCTTTGATCGCTTTTTAGGAAGACCCGTCTTCTTCGCTGGTGTCCGTGCTCGCTTACTCCCTCTGCTGGACTTGGACTGGAGCACACAAACACACACACACACACACACACACACACACACACACACACACACACACACACAGGTCAGACGGTTTCCTGTCAGCTGATCACCTTCTGCTCCACCTGCTTCACTCACCACCTCCTCCTCCTCAGACTCCTCGGACTCGTCAGACTGCTCCTCCTCCTCCTCTTTCTCTGACGGTTTTTCCTCGGCGTCCGATCCTTCCGCCTCCGCCGAAGCTCCCGCCTTCTCGTCTTCCTCATCGTCGTCTTCGTCGCTGCTCGAGTCCATGACGATGGCTTTGGACTTGCTTCCTGTTTTGGACTTCTTGGGGCTGGACGACGAGCTGGCGGTTTTGGTTTTGTTCTTCTTCTTCGCCATCGAGTCGTCGCCCGACAGCTTCTTCTTCGATTTCCTCTTCTTCTTCACTGGCAGCCGCTGGCGAAGGTCAGAGGACACGTTTAATAAAACCTGAAAAGTTCAGGTGCAGGAGTCACAGGTAGCTCAGCTCACCTTGCCACTGTTCTTGGGTGCAGTGAGGAAGGTCAGGATTCGATCCACCAGGTCCGAGTGGGTTCCTTTCTTCTCCAGGTCCAGCACGCCGCAGACCGCCTTCAGCTTGCTGTTGGTGAAGTTTGAGTTCCTGCACGGAGAGAGTCAGCGGTTAGCCAGAGAACGAGCTCCATCGTGGACAGATGAAACGAACACGGCAAAAGGTTTTTATCGATCTCGCTGCCCGCCGCGTTAAGACGCTCAGAGGTCACCGCTCCATGCCACGGCTCCCCGGCTCTGAGCGCGCTCAGACACGCAGCTGAAGGCGTCTGAGTGGGTGTTTGCTGAGGTGTGACGCAGAGCAGCAGGTCTGTAGTCATCAGTACTGCAGTGATACGTCACATATTCATGTTTGATGTGGTAATAAAAACGCTCTGTGAGACTGCCGACCTGTCCAGCTGTACTCTGCCTCTCACCCAATGGTTACTGGGGATAGGCTCCGCCCCCCAGATGGAGCTTTGTGGACACAGGATCAGGTGATAAGTCACAGGTCACGTGTCTGAGACGCCGTGTTTGATTTGGCAGTAACTCGTAAATCACGTCTCCAGCTGGAATCGAACCAGCAACCCTTTGAAGGTCAGCAGGTCGCTGAATGTTTAAACGCCATTACCCGTGGGGCGTCCCGCCCAAGCACACGGATCCCCACCTCCCGTAAACGAGCCGCTGCGTGACCTCTGACCTTCTGTCTGTAGGTTACCGTCTGAGCGCACACTTACTTGAGAAGCTTTTCCCGTTTTTTGGCAAACTGCTCGCTGTCGGCATCAAAGGCGAAGCCGTTGAACAGCCGCAGGTTCTTCTTTAACGTCGCCATCTGAAAAAGAAGCAACAGCGCTCAGAGTCAGCCCGATCACCTGACACGGTCAGCACAGGTCAGAGCGCCGTGGAGCCACGTCCCCTCAGGGCGCGCACGCTGCTCGGCAGCGGACCGTTTCACCGATGCAGAGAGCGTCATCACGGTTTTGTTCACGTCTCTTTGTCCTGCGTTTAGAGGATCTGACCCACACGGACATCCCCGCTGCACTTCTGAGACACTCAGACATCTTTAGTTTCAGAACTAAAGCTTCTCTCTTTGGACCACGCTGACTAAAACAGCGCGAGCGTGTTTGCTGCCAACTCGTGGGCAGAGGTCCTCTCAGATACAGCAGCAGGTGGCAGGAAGTAGAAACCCATCAGTGGGATTTACTCTGAGTAATCCGGCTTTTAAATCCGATTTCTGTTTTGTGTTTAAACGTTCTCACCTTCCCAGGTCTGTCGAACAGGATGGCGTGCAGAGGTTTCAGGTCAGCCGGCTTCATCTTGGTGATTTGGTAGCTGGTGCGAGGAATGTCTCCCAATTTATCGCCGCTGCCTGAAAACAACAGAAATGAACAGCAGCGGCGTTCAGACACGTACACGTCGCGCCGAGACGAGTGGAGGCCACGGCCCGTCGTCGCTTACCGTCTCCGATCTTGAGCTTCTCTCTTTGCTTCGGCGCCTGGAAGTCGAGCCTCTCCACAGTCTTCTTTGCCCGTTTCCCTTCGATGATTTCTCCCACAGCTGCGACCAAAACAAACATAAATCCCCGGTCTGAGCCAGCCCACAGGCCCGACCCCCTCACGCCGTCTGATCCCCGTTACCTGAGATTTTGGAGCCTCTTTTATTGGGACTCGTCTGGTCCTCCTGTGACGGTTCCTGCTGGTCCTCCACCTCCTCCTCAGACAGCGCGGAGCTGTCCATTGCCTCCTCCGCTGCGTCACTCATGTCTGACCTGTTGCCGACACTCCACGGATCCTAGGGGCAAGAAACACACACACACCAGCGGGCATGTGATCAGGATTCTTCCTCATGGACCAATCAGAAGCAGTACACTGCCATCACACACATCAGGTTGTGAGGGTGTGTGCTGCCATGTGTGTAACTGAAGACATGCCTAAGTTTTCTTTGAGCAGTGAGAGCATCGGCATCAAAATCACACCCAGAGAGAAGAAACTAACACACAATGAGTGGAGACATGAGCCGAAAGGTCCGCTGTCCTCCGCTGACTCCATCACGTTGACACTTGCACTCTGTCACTCCTGTTTTACCTGGCAGGTGCGTCTCTTTGTAAAATCTACTGAATTCTGAACGGAGTCTGGCAGCGCGGGTGCTAGCCATCAATGCCTGGAGCCCAGTTTAACTTTACTGTGAATGTTCGCTGAATGAAACGCGGGCAGGTGTGTGGGGGGTGAACACCTGTCCCCGTGTGCGCAGGCGCTCGTGTGGAACACTCAGGTTTCACTCTGGGGGATTTTTGCGGGCTTTTGTTTGTTTCTTCGCTCTTTGCGGATTCTTGGCGCGCAGTTAGCCGCTAACAGGCTGAGCGCTACCCGGCAGCTTCCTCCCTCCTCGCCGCCGAGCCCGCTGACCTGGCGGTCACCTGTGCGCAGACGGTCCGCAAGTGAATGGAAAACGTGAACCTGCCGTTACTGTTTATCGGCGGACGGCTGCAGCTAGCACCGCGTGCTAACGCCGCCGTTAGTCGCTCAACAGTCACCGAGCGATAACCCGCCGATAAACCGGCCCGGCGCAGCCGCACACGAGCCTCCGGAATCCCGCGGAGAAACAGTGGATCAACAGCTGAGAAACACTCACCTGCTCCCGAAACTGCGCGCGAGCCGCCGATCACCTGTCAGCTCTGTTTTTGATTTTGTAATGGCGGTTTCTCTACGGGGCGGGGACTCATGCGGAGGCGACCACCGATTGGACCTCTCTCCGATGACGTAAAACCCGTTGCGTCCTTAAAGGAAAGCGAACCCAGGTGACGTCGCGTTGCCGCCCCCTGTGTTCACACTGCAGTACTGCAGGCGGGAAAAAAGGATTAAGACAACGATCAACTAAAACTGCAATAAAAAGGAGAAAAACATTTCAATCGAAGAAATGAAATAAAAAGAACAAAGCAAGACTCCTTATTTATAAAAACTACAAGTGCTGAACACCTCAAAGAGTAAATCAACAAAAACAAATATACTGCTGTTAATGTTCGTCCTGCTGGTAATGAAATGATGGATTACTGCCTCAAAGGAGACAAAGATTTCACCTCATGAGAGAGAAACTGCGTTTATCTCACATTTATTATATTTAATAAAGATAAAAGTCTGTCTCGGGTCGTTTATTACTGTCGCGGTCTGACTTTTACCTCCAGCATCAAAAATGAATCACAAAAGTGACAGAAACATTCAAACGTCTTCATGAAAGCAACTCATGCAGACCAAACGAAACCAGGAGGACAAAGTCTGGTTTAACCGAATCAAAAGGAATTCGCTTTAATGAAAATGCAGCGCCGATCGGAATAATGGAGCATAGTTTCAGCTGGTAGCTCCACATCTGTCACAGCTGCCCCGCTTCCCTACTGTTCGATCCCCGGCAGGGTGGAGGGTCGAACCGCTGACTGCAGGACGCCGTGAGTCACATCACATGATGTGAACCATCGCAGCAGCTTTGACACTGCTGACTTCACACAGTCTGATCATTTTAAGCAATAAAAATTAATCAAATTGGATTAACTTAATACGATTTAAACACAGGAACGACAGAGCACAGGTGAGCACTATCACAGCAGGTGAGGACAGATAGGGCGGAGCCACCTTACAAAGGAGGGAAAGACTTGACAGGCTGTAAGAGTAAAAAGAACCAGAACCCAAAAACAGAGATCAGGACCCCAAAACAGGAACCTCTCAGGCCGACACAAAGCTGCTGTAAACGAGTCCAAGAATGAATCTGAATCATTTAAAAACAACAACACGTCTGAAAATAAAAGGTGCCTTTAATCATTTCCCCTCATGATTCCTGATTTTCCTCACAGCAGCACAAATTATGAACTGGAACGTTTTATGGCCCAGAAAGACGAAGGCGTGGCCGTTCCTCTGCAGCGCCACCGTCTGTCAGTCCTGACAGGAAATGTATGCGAAGAGTTTCAAATTAAAACCTTGACTGTGAGCACGCTCAGTCTGCAGCTTCATGGCATGAAACCATCAGCACACAGCAAACCCAGCATGCCCAAATTCTATATGGGTCCACTCCATGAGCGTTAATTTAACTCTTTTTGGAGAGTTGTTAACTCTGATTTAGTGTTAAACCCAAATCTGTCTGGAGTTGATAATTTAACACTTGTTAATGCTAACTAGGTGTTAAGAGTTTATATATTAACTCTCACAGAGTGTTTCATTTTAACTACATCGGAGTTATCTTCTAATTCATTGTAAAACATCTGAAATTTTACAAATTCCTTTGGAAACAAACGTTTATTAAAAAGAGGCCATGTTTTTCTGAAAAACCTTTGTTTTGAACTGTGCACCACGTGTACATGTTCTGACTTTCATTAGAATATTGTTTATCAAAGGGTCATAGGTGAGCTGGTCAGTGCAAACAGCACGCTTATTACTCTTTTCTTCAGTACAACATGAACGTCCTCCCTTCATCACTTTGTGGAACTCTAACTCCCCCATATCCCACCTTCCCAAGCATATCCTGTGTGCAGAGTCAATAAAGATTAATTGTGCACTAATTAATTGTATTTGGACCTAAACCATGTGCACAAAACTCTGCAGGGATGTCGACCCACAGTCAGCGCTGCTGCTGGTTGCTACGTCGGTTTGGTGGTTTTCAGGCTTCAAGTAGCATCATTATGTCAACAATCTAAACATTGTTTTAGGTGTAATTGAGTTAGCCAAAACCTGACTGAATATTCATGTACAAGCTGTTTTCCAAGGCTGTAGTGTTTGGCTGCAAACAACAGATTTCACCGATCAGCGAGGCTGATGCCTTTCACACCGCTTTGTCTCAACTCAAAAAAGTCACAAAAGTAAAAGATAGTAATAATAATTAAAACAATCTCAGAAAACTTACCAAGCATGGCAGAAATCATTAGAGCGAGTCTGTGGATTTACTATATTAGTGTCATAGCCCCTTTAGGAGTTAAGAGTTCAGAGGTCAAGAGTTCACGCTTCCATTGCAACGCCTCCAGATTTGATATAGAAACACTCGATTTTAACAGTATTATTTTACACCTCAGACTTACATCTAAAGACTGTAACTGTACGAACACCAACATATTTAACACTTTTGAATTTGCTATGCAGGTAATTTCCGGGCCGGACACATGGTGGCGCTGTGGCAGCAGCGTCTGTGAGGCTCACAAAAGTGGAGCACATCTTTATTCTCGGGCTCAGTCGCACTGTTGCCTAGCAACAGCAGCAGCATCTCAGAGGGAGGGACGTCCTGTATGGAGGGTGATTAATGTCGCGTATGGCTGCACACCAGCTCGCTCTCGTTATTATCAAGTTTCACAATTTGGATGTTTGTCTTCATCTCTGTGGACGGGAACAGGGTGGTTGCTGCTCCGCCTTCTCCTCTTCACCCCACACAGTGGGCAGAGTCAACAAACAAAAACATGAATTCTGCATGCAGGGAATGAAGTAATCAGATTACACTGCAGGCAGATTTATTACTGACAGAAGCCTCGTGGCGTCAGAGTGAAGCACACCGAGAATGATTAAGAAATAAAACTTTATGTAAATGTCGGCTCCAAACACTGATTTTGTATCGATGCTGCAGGGCCAGCGTCATCGCCAGCGTCACCGCCAGCGTCACCACCAGGGTCACCGCCAGCGTCACCACCAGGGTCACCGCCAGGGTCACCGCCAGCTTCATCGCCAGCGTCACTGCCTGCGTCACCGACACTTTGACTTATAAAGCCAGCAAACGCGTGTGAGCCCAGCCAAGTGTTTTACACCTGAAACGGTGAGTACACATTCTTTATGTTTCGTGTTCGAGGTGGACTGTTTTTACCTATAATAATTATTTTAACACTGAATATATGAGCTGAATGCGTGAATCTAGTCTATGAACAACAAAGAGTTTCAGGGCCAAATTAAGAAAAACAGCCATGATACTCAGCCATGATACTCAGTCCTGATACTCAGCCACGATACTCAGCCATGATACTCAGCCACGATACTCAGCCATGATACTCAGCCATGATACTCAGTCCTGATACTCAGCCACGATACTCAGCCATGATACTCAGCCACGATACTCAGCCATGATACTCAGCCATGATACTCAGTCCTGATACTCAGCCACGATACTCAGTCCTGATACTCAGCCACGATACTCAGCCACGATACTCAGTCCTGATACTCAGCCACGATACTCAGCCATGATACTCAGCCACGATACTCAGTCCTGATACTCAGCCATGATACTCAGCCATGATACTCAGCCATGATACTCAGTCCTGATACTCAGCCATGATACTCAGCCATGATACTCAGCCACGATACTCAGTCCTGATACTCAGCCATGATACTCAGCCACGATACTCAGTCCTGATACTCAGCCATGATACTCAGTCCTGATACTCAGTCCTGATACTCAGCCACGATACTCAGTCCTGATACTCAGCCACGATACTCAGCCATGATACTCAGCCACGATACTCAGTCCTGATACTCAGCCATGATACTCAGCCACGATACTCAGTCCTGATACTCAGCCATGATACTCAGCCATGATACTCAGTCCTGATACTCAGCCATGATACTCAGCCATGATACTCAGCCACGATACTCAGTCCTGATACTCAGCCATGATACTCAGCCACGATACTCAGTCCTGATACTCAGCCATGATACTCAGCCACGATACTCAGCCACGATACTCAGTCCTGATACTCAGTCCTGATACTCAGCCACGATACTCAGCCATGATACTCAGCCACGATACTCAGTCCTGATACTCAGCCATGATACTCAGCCACGATACTCAGTCCTGATACTCAGCCATGATACTCAGCCACGATACTCAGTCCTGATACTCAGCCATGATACTCAGCCACGATACTCAGTCCTGATACTCAGCCATGATACTCAGCCATGATACTCAGTCCTGATACTCAGCCATGATACTCAGCCATGATACTCAGCCACGATACTCAGTCCTGATACTCAGCCACGATACTCAGCCATGATACTCAGCCACGATACTCAGTCCTGATACTCAGTCCTGATACTCAGCCACGATACTCAGTCCTGATACTCAGCCACGATACTCAGCCATGATACTCAGCCACGATACTCAGTCCTGATACTCAGCCATGATACTCAGCCACGATACTCAGTCCTGATACTCAGCCATGATACTCAGCCATGATACTCAGTCCTGATACTCAGCCATGATACTCAGCCATGATACTCAGCCACGATACTCAGTCCTGATACTCAGCCATGATACTCAGCCACGATACTCAGTCCTGATACTCAGCCACGATACTCAGCCACAATACTCAGTCCTGATACTCAGCCATGATACTTAGCCATGATACTCAGTCCTAAAACTCACCATACATCCCACGATACGATATTATCACAATACTTAACGCACAATACGATATTATTGCAATTTTTAAAATATTTTGCGATATTCAGATTCTGTACATAAAGGTAAACTTTATCAATATTCATTTTCTCTAATATCAAAGTCTCACACTCAGTCTTTCTCTCATTTCAGTTTGATTGTTGACAAACTGAACGGTTTGTATTACAGTCTAGTCCAACTTAACTGAATCAACCATCTGGTACAATTATAGCTATTCTGAACTATGCAGTTTATGAAAACTATGCAGCCCCTTCAGCAACTGAAGAATCTGAAAGTAAATTAAAACAAAATATAATTTTACATTAAATAAAAAAGTTTTAAACTTAATTAAAATAAAACATGTCTTAAATTAAAATAAGTAAACTGTCATGTTTATTGCTGCCAAAAACAAGTTAAACACATTTGGACAGTGAAGGAATGTCAGGATTCTTGCTCAGAAAAAGGATCAACATGCTCTGAAGTCAGAGCACAAAAACCTTTTTGTAACAAAATATCGATTTCTGCTGTCCCTGTATCGATACATTATTAGCAAACAAAATATCACCATGCTACACAGTATCCATTTTCCCCCCCACCCCTAATACTCAGTCCTGATACTCAGTCCTGATACTCAGCCACGATACTCAGCCATGATACTCAGCCATGATACTCAGTCCTGATACTCACAGCTGTGATGACCAACATCACTTTAACACTGATGCTGAAGATGTGACATCAGTCATGACTGGAACATCAGTACTTGCTTTATTCATCTTCATGCACGCTCACACGTCTGCACCGCTGCTCTCAGGGTGCTGCTTTTTTGCCACCTCATACTGCAGTGTGTCACTAAGTGGCCTCCATACCTACAGCCTCAGTTTTAAAAGCACACCGCGAATCAGAGAGAGCAGAGAGCTGGAGAGAGCACCAGGTCCTCCTGCTACAGACCTCCTCTCTAAACACCTCGTCTCTGACACCAGCTGGACTTTCTCTCTGCTGTCAGCATGTGAGGACGTGGAGCTATCGCCTCTTCATTTGCAGCAGGTGAGTCCGTCAGCTGAGGTGTTTTCACTGAAGCAGCTCTCAGGTGGTCTGAAAACTGTGACCTGTCATTTCTGTGCATGTGTTTTAGGACACGTCTGTAATCTGCAGCTGATGCAGAGACTCCCCAAACGGAGTCATCGAGTCTTTGCTTAAATGAAGATTTTAAGCTTTTAATAAAAGACCCAAACTGTCACTTTAACCTGGGGGGTGGGGGGGGGGGGGGGGGGGGGGGTAAACTGAGGTGTGTTTGTGTTCTCCTCAAGTCCCGGAGGGAAATGTTTCATATTCTGCTGCTGGTTTGATCATCATCATCACCGTCATCGTCTTCCTGTAAACAGGTCAGGGGCGATTCTAGGATTAGAGCTTTGCCCAGACAGGCAAGATAAATCAAATGATTCCTAAATTCATCAAGTCTCTCTGTGCCTGGGTCTCAAAACATGACATCACTGTTTTGTACATTTTAACACAATTTAATCCCACATTTGTGAAAGAAAAGAAAAACACTTTTTTGAAAAGTCTGTAACAAAACCATCAAATCTGATCAAGGTTATTTAAATCTGCAAAAGAAGAATGGATTGGAATAAAAAAAATATCCTAACCTTAATTACTGGGAGAATAATGAATGATGCTCATAGTAAAAAGTAAACTGAAGGCATTTTTTGGACAGAGATTCACTTTTAATGTGTTTGTATAATATAATACAGATGCATAAAAAACACTCCCAAAACAGAATCAATTATTACAAATAAAAATCTTTACTGCAGACACTAATTTTGTGTTGTAAGATTTATGACTTTCATGCTTTCATAGTGGTCCTTGGGAGAGCTTGACATTTTATCAGGTGGTCCACACTGTAAAAAGTGTGAGAAACACTGATAAGTGTCTGTGTGCTTTTGGAGAACATTTAAAGCTGCTGTACAGAATCTTTGAAACAAGCTTAAAACATGTTTAGAAACAGAGCATCTGCTTCTCTTTACAGCTCCTCACTCCACCAGGCTGTTTGGCTCTGATAGTGTGCAAATGTGATGTACGTACTGCAGCAGTCATACAGACGACTGGACGGTCCAGTTGTCTGTATGACTGCCGACCTGTTACTGGCTGAGGTTTCAGTAGAGTTGTAGCTGAACCACATAAAAATATATCATTAATTTTAATCTCCCCGATCAATGATGATGTTATGTTGGGATGTTGTTAAAGAGGTCAAAAATGTTTCAACCCAGTTTGTTTAGCAGATTCTGTACAGCAGCTTTAATATAGGAAGAACACAACTTCCTGATTGTGAGTAAAATCAGGTTTTTTCTCTTTGTCAGTTTAACAGTTTCTGCCTGTCACTGCTCCCTGTCTGCTTACCTGCTTCTTCCTGACTTTGTACTTTCTCCTCATGTTCCCTCTTTGGACTGACAATCATACACAAATAGATTGTATTCAATTAGATGAAAAATTACATTAATATAAAAAAATTCTATTAAGATCACTAACAAAAAGTCCTCTCAGTGTACTTTCAACCAAAAGGCAAATAACTAAACCACACGAACATCTAATAAAAGATAAACATTGAAACACTGATCCAACATTATTCTTGATTCACGGATCATTTGATTTTACACTTTTACCTGAATGTGGCTCCTTTTTTAAAAAAACAAACAAACAACTTCCTTGTATCCATTATGAACCAGGCTGTATTTGTACAGCACTTTACTAGTCATCCACACATTCACACACTGATGCTGGCTACATTGTAGCCACAGCCACCAAAACACACACACACACACAACAGGAGTTATAAGGTTAATGGGCATTTGGTCAGTTAGTATCCATTTCAAACAGGACAGTGGTAACAACAGCAGGCTGCAGACAATTTAAAGTTTTAGGTTTTAAACAGGCTGTAAACATTTCAATGTTAGCAACAGGACGGTGAAATGTCGCTGATTTTACTACAGAGCAGGACGGATTGTAGGGTAGCTAACATCGCTGGAAAACAAGTTTCTTTTACCCTGCAGGTTACCTGGTGTAATGTTTTCAGCTAAACAGAAACATGGTCTGACTCCTACCAACTATATGAAGAGTAACTGAAGGTTAAATGCAGCCAACATGTCCTGTTTTAAGCCAGACACTCACACCTCTGCTGCGTCTCAGCCACCATCGCTCTGGCAGCAAGAGCGCTAGAGCAGAGCAGGGGAGAGCTGGGGGGGGGACGACTTCTGTTGTTAAAATGTTACGTCTCAACCAAGTTCTGTATGCTCTTTATATTTTTAGCAGTGTGTCACACAAACAGCAAATATTGTCAAAGAAAGTAAGAAACCTTTGGGGTGCTTCGATTCATTTTGGGGGTGCTGAAGCTGAAGCTGAAGGACCCCCCCAAAATGGGCTAAAATCGCCCTGAAACAGGTCAAAGATACAGAGCATGAAAACTGTCCTGCAGCCGTTCAGCTGTCACAGCGACATAAAGACGTCACATCGTTTCCTCCAGCTGTGACCTTTTCCTGCAACACAATGTTTTTGCATTTTAAATCTTCGCTTCACGCTGAGCTTCGAGTTCTTCCCAAAATATATTTAAAAAACTTTAAAATGTGATAAAACCGACACGTTAAAGGTGAAAGAAACCTGTGATTCTGCTCAGAAACAGGAAGTCTTTATTTTACTGCTGGTTTTATCTTCTTCATGAAGCATCAGTTTGACTTTCCTTCACCTAAATGTGCAGACTAGTGTCCCACTGGTCTGACTGGTCTGAGTGTGCAGTCTGTAAGGGGGGCAGGTCCCACTGCGGTAATACTGCAGTGCACCAAACTACACGCCTCTACATGAACTTCAGTGTGGGACCTTGTCTTTGCTCTGTAACGTTTGATAGCAGCACATCTGTGCCCCATACGAAGACCGAACAGGAACATCTGTCTGTTGACCCCGCGGTGAACAGGATGTACAGGTGCACAGTTAGAGGGCGCCCGGGGAGGGGGGGGGGGGTCATATCCTGGAGCAGAAGATTGTAAAGTCACCTGAAGTCCTGCAGGTTTGGTTTATGAGGCTCAGAGGTGCTCTCACTGCTCTGGAGGTGTGAACTGGTGTCGCTCGGTGCAGAGAGCGTAAGAGCTGCACAGCCTCAGTGTGTCAGACTACAGGTGAAGCTGCACCTGTGCCTGTTTCTCACCTGCTTGTAAAGCTCCCACCTGAGACAGCTGTGTGAGGCGGCCATGCTGCATCATCAGCAGTGTTTCATGGGATGACTTTTTGACTGTCAGTGAGGCGTTTCCGCCGTCGCAGCCTCATGTTGAGCTTCGTGCTTCGCAAGTCCAACATGTGTCGACGCTCGCCCCCCTGCTGTTCTTCACAGCCAATACTGTCAAACAGGAAGTGAGTTTACGTCCACACATCCGAGAGTCCACTGGGACGCTTCATTAGTGACTCACACGTCTGAGCCAACCACAGCCAGCAGCGCTTTCAGGGGGTGGGCAGCACCTCGCTCTCTCCTCGTGGAAAATTCAGAGTAAGAGTGACACATTTGGACAGAGACACAGAAAAATGAATGAATGGTGACAGGAAGAGATTCATCAGAGTAATTAGTAGCGCTGCGATATTTCCACACAGATCTGCTTCATCCTTTCAGCCTGATCCTCTTCTCTTTGATGCGTCCATGCTGCAGGCGCATCCTGCATCCTCCACTCAACACAGTCTCATCTGCGTATAGCGACACGTCTCGTTCTCTCTGTTCTCAGTAACAAAAGAGTAATCGGGTGTTTACGGGTGCAGAGAAAGGTTCTCGCTGCTTTAACGATCACACTCGATGCTCCAGCAGCAGGATTAAAGTCGCTCATGTTTATTGAGCAGTTTCTACTCATAAACACATCAATGCTTCCTGACAGGAGCCAGTCAGCACGTGTTGTTGATTTAAACGTAAACAACAACCAGGCCGCTGCATGTCAGTCTGCCCCCTGTTGGCCAAATGCTGAACTCTGTCTTCTCACCCCTGCTCCTCCAGCTCCTCCACCATGAGCGTCTTCTCCAGCTCGATGGCTGGTCTGGGGTCGGAGGTGTGTGGCGACACCGCCTCCCTGGTCTCTTTGGAGTCAAGCGTTTTCCTCAGCGAGCGGACGGCGTCCTGCGTCAGCGACACACTCTTCATCATCAACGTTGGCGGGAGTCGCTACGTGCTGTCGCAGGATCTGCTGGCGTCCTACCCGGAGACCCGGCTGGGGAAACTGGCCTGCTGCAGCCGAGACTCGGCGCTGGAGCTCTGCGACGATGCCGACTTCCTGGAGAACGAGTTCTTCTTTGACAGGAACGCCCAGGCTTTCCAGTAGGTGGCGCTCTTTCTCCTTGCAGAGGCGATGAGTTTAAAGTTAAAGTTAACGTGCTTGTGCTGGCCTGTAGCTGCTGTAGACACGGCGCTGAGGACACGTGAAATTAAAGACTAAATGTTCAGAGCTGCAGACGTTATAGGTTTCTACTTTTATTCGTTTTTATTTAAATCAATTATTTGGGGGAGTCGGTTTGAGTTCAGTGTTTTTGTTTTCATCATGTGGGGATTTCAGATTACCATGACAACACCAATCAACACACAGACAGATTTTCAGGCGTTGTTTTCTGTTTTTATATTTTTATGGCATCTGATTTAAAATTCGATCGCATTTCTTCCCTTTCATCTTTGCCGTCGCTCAGAGGAAGCTTCACTTCACACCTGGCGGTCTTTGTTCAGGTGACCTCCGTTCAGATTAGTGAGGGTGAAGAAGTGAAGAGTGAGCATGCTCAGTCGGCTCAGCTTTCTGCAGTAAAATAGCAGGGTCACGTCCGGCACGCTGACGGCAAGCAAAAAGTTTCTTCTTCTTGTTTCATGACGTCTGATTTAAACTAGAGACGGCATGATACCACTTTTTTACGTCCGATACCGATATCATAAATTTGGATATCTGCTGATACCGATATGAATCCAATATAGTGTTTTTTAATCAATAAAACGTTTTTTTAATATCTTGCTGCATTTTGTATAAGTTTATACTCAAGTTTAAATAAACAACAACACTAAAGTAATTCTGTTAAACCTGTATGTAAAAAATACACTGCACCCAAAATATTTCATAGTTCAGCAACACTGATCAATCTAATAAACTTAAACCTGCTCCATCATCCCTATTCTGGTGTTTTAAAGAGTACTTAGCAGAAATATTAAGCAACCTAACTAATAGGGTTGCAAACTCCCAGCAAAAAAAATAGGGAACCACCCCCCACCCTCCACCTCATGATGCTTAATCGACGTAATCAACTTTAATTTGATGCAGTGGAAAAAAATGCACAGAAATCAATTATTTTTCAAGAATAATTAAATAGATTCAACATCTTTCTTCTACAGAACTGCACAGATGGTTCCCAAAGGAAAAAGTACTACAGCTTACTAGGGTATATTAGACTTAACAGTTACTATATACAGTAATGGACTTCTATATATTTTACATCAGATTAAAACTTTGGGTGTAAGATTCAGATAATTATTTATTAAAAGCTCGACATTTTAAATGAGAATAAGAAAGCAAAGTGTGTCTTTGTGCCCCCTTTTCCCTGTTCATGCCCTATCGGCCCCCCTGGCTAAACTTTGCTAGATCCGCCCCTGCACAGTTACGTCAGCTGTAGAAAAAGATCCTGGTGTAGAAATAATATTAAATAAATTCTAACAACAGCTGATCAAGCTTAAACGTGCTGCTGCTGTTCAGCCGCTGGTTTCCTCTTTCTGGTGAGAAGTGAGACAAAAACTAAGAAGAGAGACGATCAGCTGATCATTGATCAGTTTATGATTGAAGCAGCAACAGGAGAGAGAGAGAGAGAGAGAGGCAGTCGCTCCATATATCTGTTGTTAAGCTTAACGTGGGAATGCTTTACAAACATTCAGAGATGAACTTACACACTTGCTTTACTTCTCTCTGGGAAAACTTCCTCGGAGATGAAATGTTTGCTAGCAGGCTACAAACACACACAGCCGCTCTATCACGTGACCACACTGCTCCAACGTGCTACGGTTATGAGCCGAGTTACGCCGTGTCGCAAGTTTTGTGAGGTGCTTTTTTGATATTTAATGGATCGATTACATTTTTTATTTCTCTCCGATATCCGATCCAGTAATTTATGTCAGTATCGGACCGACACCGATACGTAATATCGGATCGGTCCATCTCTAACTTAAACCAAATAAATTTGAAGGTTTATGAACATATACTGTGATATCCAGCAGGGGGCGACTCCTGTGATTGGACAGAAGTCTCTGACGAGGTGACTCAGCTGATCTCTGAGCTGGGTCCCTCCGTCCTGATGGGTTTCTGACAGGAAGTCCCGGTGCTACCACATGACTCTGTCCTGTTTTTAGTCGAATCCACCTTTCGTTCATCACGCCGATATAGTGAGATTTCACTAACAGAAGAGACACGGCGGCCGTCGTGTTCACCTGATAAATGTTATTTTGGCTCCATGAACAGGTGACGATTAGAGGACTTTGGTTTATCTCAGATGAAGGACGCCAAGGCTCTTTCAGGCCGGACGGACGCCACTGAGCCCAGAGATCGGCTAAGCAGGGGGATCACCTCCTCGTAGACGTCTGTCCAATCAGGCTTCAGAGGAGTCGCCCCCTGCTGGCCTTTAGAAGGATGCAGGAGCAGTGAAGCTTGGCAGGTCTCTGCTTTGGACCGTCACCCTGAACGGCTCGGGTCCAGATGTTTGTTTGGACTGTTTCTTCAGTCAGTCGTGCAGACTGAGCTTACCTGTGTGTTTGTCCACAGGTACGTGATGAACTACTACCGGACGGGTCACCTGCACGTCATGGAGGAGCTGTGTGAGATCTCCTTCCTGCAGGAGATCGAGTACTGGGGCATCGACGAGCTCCGCATCAACCCCTGCTGCCGTGAGCGCTACTACCGCCGCAAGGAGCAGAAGGAAAGCCTCGAGGTACAGCGGGAGCTCGATGCCGACGACGGGGATGAGGACTTTGCGGGCGTCGCCTGCCCAGGCACTCGCCGCCGCCTCTGGGACGTCCTTGAGAAACCCGAGTCATCGCGCGCTGCTCGGACCTTCGGCTCGCTCTCGATGTTCTTCGTGGTGTTGTCGGTCATCAACATGGTGCTCATCTCGCTGGACTTAGGCGAGGACTTTGGAGCGGGCGGCCTCGGCATCGGCGCTCCGCTGCTCTTTGACGCCCTGGAATACGTGTGCGTCGTGTGGTTCACGGTCGAGCTGGTGCTTCGGTTCCTCTGCGTCAGGGACAAGTGCCGATTCAGTCGGAGCATCCCCAACGTGATCGATCTGCTCGCCATCCTCCCGTTCTACGTGACACTGGCGGTGGAGAACCTCCACGGAGGATCCACTGAGCTGGAGAACATGGGCCGTGTGCTGCAGGTGCTCCGCCTCCTGAGGTCGCTCCGCATGCTGAAGCTGGGCCGGCACTCGACAGGTAAAAACTCCTCATACCTGTTATTAACCTCTGTCTCTCCTCCACAGCATGTCTTTATCCTGTCCTCCTTCTCAACCAATCACAGCAGATGGCCCCGCCCCTCCCTGAGCCTGGTTCTGCTGGAGGTTTCTTCCTGTTAAAAGGGAGTTTTTCCTTCCCACTGTCGCCAAAGTGCTGCTCATAGGGGGTCATATGATTGTTGGGCTTTCTCTGCATGTATTGTTGTAGGGTCGACCTTACAGTATAAAGCGCCTTGAGGCGACTTGTTGCTGTGTAAATAAAACTGAATTGAGTTGCTCACAGCAGCAACTCTGTTCTTCCTCCTGTAATAAATTGAGATATAGGCAAGATCTTCAGCATCAGCATCATCATCTTCTGAGAGTAAACGAGCAGACGCCTCCAATCAGATTCAGTCTCACTGACTCTGATCACATTTCCAGCTGCTCTGTCTTTTCTTTAAACTCAAATATCTTAACGAAGGAGAAATGAAACGTGTTGGATGTATTCAGTCGGTCAGTGATAATTGTTAGTGAGTTACTTTAAAGGCTTTCCTGCTCTGCATGAGCATCGCGGCAGCACAAAACACCACATCAGAGCCTGAAAGCCTTCATTTGTGGTGAGGGTGTGTATGAGTGACAGCTGGGATAAAGGTGGAGGTGGGCGTACATCTGCTCTGAGGCCCTTCCTGTTTGCAGATGATGTCAGGCAGGAGTCTTTATGATCTCCAGTGAGAGCTTAGAGCAGGTGGAGGTCTGCTCTGCAGAGGTGGAGGTGAGCCTGGAGAGAAGAGGAACGAAAGCCGTAGAAGATGAAACAATCCATGTGCGAGCGAGGCAGGTGGACAGGTGGAGTTTAAACACCTGGGCTCAACCGTCTACAGACAGGTGACGAAGAGAGTGCAGGCAGGTGGAGCGGGTGGAGGCAAGTGTGACAGAAGGACACCGTGAAAAGGGAAGGTCAAAGGATGGAGGTGAGACCTGCTGTGATGGGTGGAGCCAAGCTGAAGGTGTTCAGGTGTTCGGTGAGCAGGCTGGACATGAGGGACGGCTCAGATGGTCTGAGCATGTGCAGAGGAGGGAGGGTGGAGGATGAAGATGGAGCTGCAGGCAGGTGGAGGTTCATAGTGAAGGAAGATGTGCAGAGGGTGAAGTCAGTTCCTGTAAAAGTAGGAGTGAGATCAGACTCGTGGCGCCTGAAATGGCGGTTTTGTTAGAGCGCTGCATGTGACGGATTTAAGACGTGATGTAAAGATCCGGGGAGAGAAGAAGAAATCCTGTCAGAGCGAAGCCGCTGCTGGGAGATTACAGCCGGAGGCTCTCCGAGGACAACAAAGACCAAAATATATATAGATCCTCATCCTGCGAATGAGCGAGGAAGTATGATTACGTGAGCGTGTCAGGCTGACGTACGAGCGCTTTGATCTGAGTGATTTGGGGAAGGATGATCATCCCTGGACTCAGCTCATGAATAATAAAGGAAACGGCAGAGGGAGAAACTTTAATCATCTTAAACTATTGAAATAAATAATACAGAGAAAAGACTGAAGTCAGGCTGTAAACCGAGAGAAAAATAGGTTACAAGTGTGATCTGCAGGTATAACAGCTGCTGCACAAACACACATCACACCTGAAGAGGCTTCATCTCCCGTGACCTAAAAACGAACCACGAGGGAACTAAAGATCAGGACTGAAGATCCAACAACATCACAGGATCTCCAAACCCTGACGTTGTGAAATGAACCAGAAAGCTTTTTATTGGCTCCTCAAACCTTCCTCTCAGAGAGGATCCAAACCCTCAGACAGCTCCAGACGAGCGGGTCGTCCTGAAAGTCAGCAGCTTTCTCCTTCCTGCCTGAGGAGAGCACACTGATGAGTCGCTGTGGCGTGAACGCCGGTGAACGCTGTGTTACTGTGTAGCATCACCTTTTCTTTCAGCCGCTTGTTGTTCTCAGCTTCAGTCCTCACAGTCCGAGAGACGAGGACAGGAAAATAAATAAAGCGATGTGAAGTCACAGATCCAAAATTAAAATTATTCTCACAAACATGACAGAAAGGAAGTCATCAGCTGCTCTCGACAACATGGCTGCTTCACGGCGTTTCGCTGCTGCTGCTACGGCCTGTTTGAGTCGCGGTTTCTTCTTCTCTTTAGTCGACGGCTTTAAAAAAAAAAAAGATTATATATATATATATATACATATGTATTGAATATATATGTAATGTGACAAAGAATCATAATAATAATCATAACAACTTGAGGATCTTTATATTGTGAGGTAGGCCCTGCAATAATCCAGAGAATCAGACTTTGGCGACAGCGGGAAGGAAAAACTCGCTTGGAACAGGAAGAAACAGGAAGGGAGGTGTTGGGTTTGGGGGAGGAAGTCGTGACAGTGAGAGGTGTATGAACGCCGTCTGTGACCTCCGTCTCTCTTCCTTCCAGGTTTGAAGTCTCTCGGTATGACCATCGCGCAGTGCTACGAGGAGGTCGGCCTTCTGCTCCTCTTCCTCGGTGTGGGCATCTCCATCTTCGCGGCCGCAGTCTTCGCCCTGGAGCACGACCTTCCTGCCACCACCTTCACCAGCGTTCCCGCCGCCTGGTGGTGGGCGACCACGTCTATGACCACGGTGGGCTACGGGGACGTGCGGCCCGACACGGCGGTGGGTAAGGTGCTCGCCTTCCTCTGCATCCTGTCTGGGATCCTAATCCTGGCGCTCCCCATCGCCATCATCAACGACCGCTTCTCTGCCTGCTACTTCACCCTGAAGACGAAGGAGGCGGCGATACGACACGGCGAGATGCTGAAGCGGCTGGCCCGTGGCTCGGTGGGGGAGGCGGGGCCAGGCGTGAACCTGAGGGACGCTTATGCCCGGAGCGTGCTGGAGATGATGAGGCTGCAAGGGCGGGAGAGGGCGAGCACTAGAAGCAGCGGGGGCGACGAGCTGTGGTGGTAGCAAGAACGGCCCCGCCCCTATGACCTCTGACCCCTCTGAGAAACGCACACACGATGACCCCAGCAGCAGCAGAGCCCGTGATTGGACAGGAGGACGCCAGCAGGAAGGTAGAGCCAGGAAGACGAGTGTGAGCATGCTCAGACCGTCCCGCCGTACGCTGTGTCACGCCCAGCAGCAGCGTGTTCCCGTTTAACTCATGACTTTATTCACAAAACACATTTCCTCTCTGAACATTAGCCCCGCCCCCAAAATAAAACAGGCAGCGCAGACGTCTTCCTCATGGCAGTGGGTGTAACTGCAAGTCTGAACATCCTCAGATGAGCGCACGCAGGCTTGTTCTGATTGGCTGTTGGGTTTGTCTTACACGTCTAACATTAAATCTTTGATCTTCAGCTACACGTTTCCCTCAGAGGCAATGAAACCCGTGTTCAATCATCGTCACGATCAATAAAGCTTTATTCAAGGATGGTTTGTGATTCATTTCTGTCACGGTGTCGATGTGGAAGGTAAAGAAAACACAGACTCGGGGGAGGAGATAAACTGAAAGCTCGCCATCATTATAAAATTACTCGTTACTAACAAACATTAGTATATCATCATCATCATCATCATTATTATTATTATTATGTCATCAGCTGTTATTATAATGTATTACACTATTATTATTATGTCATTCAATTCCGTTTTATTCAAACAGCCAAATCACAACAACAGTCACCTCAAGGCGCTTTATTTTGAAAGGTAGACTCTACAGAGAAAAGCCCAACAATCATATGACCCCCTATGAGCAGCACTTTGGCGACAGTGGGAAGGAAAAACTCCCTTTTAACAGGAAGAAACCTCCAGCAGAACCAGGCTCAGGGAGGGGCGGGGCCATCTGCTGTGATTGGTTGGGGTGAGAGAAGGAAGACAGGATAAAACAGCGGTCTCCAACCCCCGGGCCACAGACCGCTACCGGTCCGTGAGTCGTTTGGTACCGGGCCCTGAGAGTTGAGGCTCGGGCGGGAAATTTATGGGGGGGGGGTTTATTGTTTTTATTGTTAACTCGGTTTCCCTGGGTCTTTTCCGGTACCGGTACTGGTTTTATTTTGTTGTATTTATCTGCGACAGTTAAATATCTACAATAACTATATTATACAAACACTGGAAAAAACAGAACAACATCATGGAAAACAAAACAGGAAGTAAAACTGGGACGCAAAACTGAACGACGAAAACAAAGAACAAGCAGAAAAACCATAACTGAAAACGGCCCAGGACCACAACGGTTAAAACTTGTCACTCGGAGACTTCAGGGAGCTGCAGAACTGAAGAGCGCAAATATCTGACGCTGAGCCCAACGAAGCCGCAGAGACACGAGGAGCCCTCAAACACTGGTGTGGGTAAAACGTGTGCTGCAGAGCAAGCTGGCATCCAGTGAAGGCTTCATTAGTCCTGCGTGGACAGTGTTGGTGAGTAACAGAGTACATGCGCCGCCGTTACGTATTTAAAATACAGAATATGAGTAACTGTATTCTGTTACAGTTACCGTTTAAAAAGGTGGTGTTCAGAATACAGTTACTTTGTTGAAATAAATGGATTACACGGCGGTACTTCCCTGTTTCATATGTTCGGTGATGCCCTCTCTGTTTCTGGTTTCCATGCCGATGGAAACCAGACACAAATATTAAGAGGCTCTAATGTCTGTGTCTCAGTCTCACGGCCCAGGTCGCCTCTACATGCTGCCACATAATGACGGGAAGAAATATTATTGTTCAAAAAATGATTTAATATGAAGGCAATAGCAGAGTGTTACAGGCATCGCCCTAAAGCATGTAGCCTGATGGTGCAGTCGTGCTGCAGGGAGGATGGACCCGTGATGTGTCTGTGAGCGAGGGAGGGAGAAAAAGGAAAAGTACGAGCTGTCATCGAGCAGAAACGGGAGCTGGAAGCATGTAAATATAATAATAACCACTGCAGCCAAGAAGAGAGCCTGACGAGCCCAGCTGTAAGTAAGCTATTAAGACTCGACTGTACACCGTGTTCGTGTTTTCCTCTGAAACAATAAGTTCTGTTGGAGCAGCCTTTCAATGCCTCTCTCTGTCTCTGCTAGCAAAGTTGACCCAGACAACAAAGTAAAGCTAGTTTTCAGCTACGAGCCGACACAGAACCCACCGTATTAGCCAGAGGTCCCTTTACTACGGTTCGGAGCCGCGGACCTTCAGTAACAGTAATAAATCACAGCAATAGTACATTCATGTAGTTGTAAACAGCATGATCATATATTAAGTAATCCAAAGTATTCAGAATACGTTACTCTCATTGAGTAACGTAACGGAATACGTTACAGAATACATTTTGGGGCATGTAATCTGTAATCTGTAATGGAATACATGTTAAAAGTAACCTTCCCAACACTGTGCGTGGACCAGAGTTGGGAAGGTTACTTGAAAAAAAGTAATCAGTAACTAATTACTGATTACTTCCCAAAAACGTAATCCCGCTACTTTACTGATTACTTATTTTCAAGAGTAATTAGTTACTGCATAATCATCATACAAAATGTAATCAAATGGAAAAGTCTCTTTTTAAAACTTGTTTTATTAGTTTTAGTCTTTTAACTTTATGCATCAAGCAAAATTTAATTATCTGCAACATTCTCTGACTGGAAGAAATTAGTTTAACATTTAAACCTATTTTCTGCACATTCCAGCACATAAACTAAAATATTTTGTGTGTTTACACTCAGTCTTTCAAATAGATGCAAGTAAAACACAGCAGAAAATAAATAAAGTCAAAGACTAGCGGTCCTGTTGCTCTATTTTCACCTGTAAAGCAGGAGTGGGGTAGGCGGAGGGTTACCCTGGTGCAGGTGTGCAGCGGTCAGTGGAAGAATCCGCGAGTTTCTCTGTGAGTTTCCCATTACGTCGTAGCTACTCGGTGCTTGTTTGGAAGTTTAGGGTTTTTTTCGCTGTAAAAAGAAGTTTTCTTCCCACGCACAACGGACACTAATGTTTTTGTCACTTTTTATGGAATCAAACTCAAAGTAAGGTCAGTACTTCCACGCTTTAAACGCTGCACGCTCATACTCTCTCTGCACTCGATATATGATCCATTGTTGATCTGCACACAGCTGTTGTCACGAACGTCGCACTCGCTTACGTCACTGTCATGAGACATTCTCGCAAAAAATCACGGTTTTAGTAACGCAGTAACACAGCGTTCCTACGGGAAAGTAACAGTAATCTCATTACCTCTTTTGCTATAGTAATCCCTTACTTTACTCGTTACTCAAAAAAAGTAATCGGATTACAGTAATGCGTTACTTGTAACGCGTTACTGCCCATCTCTGGCGTGGACACCAAGCTAACTGCTGAAGACAGAAAATACAGTCTTTTATTCTGAAAGGCTCAATGTGCACAATTCAATTTTATTTCTACACCAAATCCCCACAGCAGTCACCTCGGGACACTTTGTATTGGAAGGTAAACCCCAAAGAAAAAACCCAACAATCACATGACCCCCTATGAGCAGCACTTTGGCAACAGCAGGAAGGAAAAACTCCATTTTAACAGGAAGAAACCTCCAACAGAACCAGGCTCAGGGAAACTAATCTTAAAAGTAGAGATAGTGTCTGTCTCTCACTCAGGATAAACGTGTCTGGACTATCGTCTGCTGGAAGTCAGAGGTCAGAGGTGAGGGTGGACTTTCTCCTCGTGAGCTTCCTCCAGCTGAGAACGTGTTTCATGACAGGAAGCCTAACAGGAGCACTCGGGTGATGCTGTTAATTTGGACACGTGATCTGAGCATGCCCAGTTGTGTCAGCTGAAAGTTGTTCATCATGGAAATGTTTCCTGGGACGGTCTGCAGGTGAGGGAACGTCCAGGAACACGTGAGCTCAGCTCTCATTGGACAGTCACGTGAGCTCAGCTGTCATTGGACAGATTTGTTGTTTGTTTGAATTAACGCGCTCTCAGCAGTTTTCTGCTGAAGAATAAAACCTCATTGACTGAGCCTGGTTCTGCTGGAGGTTTCTTCCTGTTAAAAGGAAGTTTTTCCTTCCCACTGTTGCCAGGGTGCTGCTCACAGAGGGGTGTCAGACTGTCGGGGTTTCCCTCTGTTATTGTAGGATCTTTACGATTTAAAGCACCTTGAGGTGACTCATGTTGTGATTTGGTGCTGTATAAATAAAATGGAAATGAAGTGAGATGATTGGTGGAGGTTGTGAGGTCAGCATGGTGAAGGTCTGAGTGAGACGTGAGATGTTCACGCCCCACCGTGATGGCTCTGACCTTCCCGTGGCGTCGTCTCACAGTGGACGCACGCCTCAGCGGCTGCAGCAGGAGGACCCCCGCGGTGTTTCTGGTATCCTGCTGCTTCCTGTTTCCAGGCCACCGCTCTGCTGAGGTCACAGAGGTCGCCTCAAATACCATGGTAACGCCTGAAGCCGTGAATCCAACCGCTGGGTGTTTAAAGCAGCTCTCATTTCTCTGATGTCTGCAGATGGTCAGCATCCTCTGTCAGTACGACCCACCATCATCATCTCCTTCACCGCCATCAGCCCGCCCTCGCTGTCTGTCAGATCAGGTCTCTACATTTTTCTTACTTGACTTTATTTTCCACCTAAAAACCTCCAAACGGTCTCTCGGTCTGTGGCTCAGACGCATGCTTCGCTCCCAGCGTCTCTAATTTGATCTAATTTCATTGCAACTCGCCTGAAGCTGCAGGAAGCCTGAAGCTGCAGGAAGCCTGCTGCGACCGGTTGAATGCACGCTGGAGGCCGAGAACACCGCAGCATGAGCGTTCAGAAAGCTCGCCACGTGTAAGGTGAACATGACAGTCTGAACACGTGAACGTGTCTGTGTGCAGGTGTCTCAGAGGACATGTGAAGCTGCTGCGTTGCTGACGGAGGGTTGTTTCTGCAGCACAGGTACAGATCACATGACCTCCTGCTGGCTGCTTTCATGGCTGACCTGGATTCTCGGTTTGATGCCAGCAGCAGTGCAGTGACACAGAAACTGGAACATCACATTTGCATTTCAGGCGTTTAAGGAGGAAGATGGCAGACATCCACAGAGAGAGACTGCCAAGGGAGAGCAGAGAGACACAGGAGGGCAGAGGTCACAGGAGGGCAGAGGTCACAGGAGGGCAGAGGTCACAGGAGGGCAGAGGTCACAGCGTTCGGGTTCATCTGAAAGTCTGAGGAGAAAATATCCACCCTGCCCTGATCTCGCTTAAAAGTTCCTCAGTAGCTGAAGTCACGTACGAACGAGTGGTAATGAGACTAAAAGCAGACAAGACCTGACCTGCAGCTCGCAAAGGAATCTCTGCTGATGTGATCGGACTCCATGAAGCACCTGAACACCTTCTCCGTGTCCTCACAGCACCCCGGGTACTCTGCCTGGAAATGTCCAGCAGAACCAGGCTCAGGGAGGGGCGGGGCCACCTGCTGAGGAGGAAGACAGGATAAAGACATGCTGTGGAAGAGAGACAGAGGTTAATAACAGATATGATTCAGTGCAGAGAGGTCTGTTAATACATAGAGTGAAGAAGAAACACCCAGTGCATCATGGGAATCCCCCGGCAGCCTACATCTATTGCAGCATAACTAAGGGAGGATTCAGGGTCACCTGGTCCAGCCCTAACTATATGCTTTAGCAAAAAGGAAAGTTTGAAGCCTGATCGTAAAACAATCCACGCGGATGATGGTGATGATGGTGGTGATGGTGATGATGATGGTGGTGATGGTGGTGATGATGGTGATGATGATGGTGGTGATGATGGTGGTGATGGTGGTGATGATGGTGGTGATGATGGTGATGATGATGGTGATGATGATGGTTACTGAAAGGCTCATTTTTGTTCATTCATGCATTCAGCTCACCTCCTCACACAAAACAACAGAAAGTAAACTGTGGAGTGTCGGAGTCGGTTTAATCTGGTTAAAATCACGAGCATGGATAAAATCTCAGCTTCAGATCATGGCTGTTCTTCAGAAACTCTCCTGCTGACGGTTGGGGGCGGAGCCTGAAGTGAAGCACAGCAAAGCTGCTGAACCTCGGAGCCAGCTGACGCTGACGCTGTGCAGCTGCACTCCAAACACCGAGGCCGCTGGATGAAAAACAGGAGCAGTTAAATCAGCCAACAGGATGAAGCTCCTCACATCTGCAAACACTTTCAGGAAGTCGCAGGCTCTGTTGTCAGAGGCGCTCCGAGTGTTTCTCCTGGTGATCGGAGCGTCACAGCGGTCTACCTTTGAGCTGTTTTATGTCCCACTGTAATGAAGCACAGACAGGCTGGCAGTGAGGACACGGAGGCCCATTCAGAGGAACATGAAGTGCATTCGCCTAAAAACCACAAACTCCAGAAGCTGAGAGCTGAGGGTGAAGCTGATGCGTTTGCTCTGCTCAGGGGCAGGCTAATTAAACACAGACTCCAGGACGTAGATGGTGACGGACAAGCTTCAAAGAGCCGAACAGAATCAGCACACTTATGAATCCTAAGGAAAGGATGTGGGACAGACTAAACTATTTAACAGTACAGTAGTTACAGATTTACAGATTTAATAGCACAACATATACGAATCACTCAGTAATAAATATCAAAGACATTACTGAGTAGAGCAGATTGCAAACAGGCTGCAACTATTGCAGCGTTCACAGTGTGTCACATGGAGGAGTTGTACAGGGAGCCACAGGCAGGAATCACTTCCTGTGTCGTTCAGTGGTGCATCATGGCCCTTCCTGTAAAGCGCAGTAGTGTTTCTAACCCGGTCCAGTTTATAGTCTGTATGTACTCTGAGGTGTTTATATCCTTCACAACGTCCATGTTGAGCTGCAGATCATTCTGCTCGCACCGCGTGACGAAGGAGTCGACCACAGCCGGTACTCTGCCTCATCACCCTCACTAATGCAGCCACAGAGTCATCAGAGAAAAACACCATGCAGGCAACATCCTGGAGTCTTCAGGACGTCCTGACCCTCTGCAGGTGAGGAAACACCTGAGCTGACCCGGAGCTGGAGCGACGCAGCAGACGTTTCCGCTGATGTTTCTTGGACCTGTGTTTGTCCCGTCTCACCATCGTTCACACGCTGTGACTGCTGGAAGCTTCTTCTGTGTCTGACCTGCTGTAGGTTCCTTCGCTCAGTAATGGGTTTGTGTTGGTCCCACCGAGGCTGCGGGACCACTCTGCGGTGTTTCAGGTGGTGTGAGCTGGATTCAGGTGTGTCCTGAAGGGTGATCCGGGCTGTTGGTCGGACCCTCCTCATCCGTCTGCTCTCTCTGCCCCCTGAATTAGTCCCGGAGCAACGAGTGAACAGGCCTCACACAGACATCCGTGAGTGCTGCTCATAGGGGTCATATGATTGTTGGGTTTTCTCTGTATTGTTGGGTCGACCTTACAATAAAGTTTTAAAGTGTGGGTGTCTATCATTTATCATCATCATAATATTTTGTTGTATCGAAAAAATATCGAACCGTGAATTTTGTGTATCGTTGCACCCCTAATATATATATATATATATATATATATATATATATATATATATATATATATATATATATATATATTAATGTAAATGCATGAAAATGTTCATGCATTTTTAATTTGTCATTGATTAAAATTATAAATATATATTTTAACTCAAAAGTACAGTTTTTAAATTTAATGTTGCTGAAACAACAAAGTAATAAAATAATAAATCTGATGGAGAAATCGCTCATCTTTGGAAAAGAGAGTTTATTACAGAGAAATGTCTCTTTCCAAAATAAAAGCTCTACTATACGCTTCTTCTGGGCTATATTCTCAGCAGCATATTAAACATATCAGGTCCCCATAAGGAGAATCATGTGCTAACGGCTGTCTAAATGACTCGGGTAAAGTTTGTAGCATGCTGCTTGTTGTTTTTGTCTGCTTCCACTTGTCTTTGCACGAGGATGATGTCGGAGTAAATGTGCAGTCATATTCGTTGTGTTCCCACTAGTGCTGTCAGCGTTAATCTGAAATGAGATTAACGCCACAACACGGCAAATCTCCGTTAACGAGCTACCGCGGGTCGCCCCGTGCGTGGGGCTGGACGGCAACACGTTAACGAGCTAACTGCGCTAACGCACTAGTTCCCATTCATGGGATGGGGCGATCGTGGCTCAAGAGTTGGGCGTTCACCTTGTAATCGGAAGGTTGCCGGTTTGAGTCCTGGCTTGGACAGTCTCGGTCATTGTGTCCTCGGGCGAGACGCTTCACCCGTCGCGTACTTAGAATTGAGAAAGGGCCAAAGACTGGATGGACATGCTGGGGGATTCCCATGATGCACTGGGTGTTTCTTCTCTCTGCACTGAGTCATATCTGTTATTAACCTCTGTCTCTCTTCCTTCTCTCAACCAATCACAGCAGATGGCCCCGCCCCAATGGAACAGCAGTAATATTTCAGGGCTGAAAGCAGATCTGCTCTCAGGGAATGTCACTCCCAGAATTCCCAATGTTCCCAGAATTCCCAGAGCGGGACGCCTCATTAGCCCAGTCCTGTGAAAGGCGTAAAGCGCTCCGTGGAGCTGTGAGACAGCTGAAGCAGAAGTGTCACAGCATTCTGTTTCCTGTCTGCGTGGCGTTTTCAGGAGGTGACCGTGACCACGCGCTCCGAGAACATCAGCTCTTTGTTTCTGCGTCCTGACGACACTCTGATGACAGACGCCAGCATCTGAGCCGCTGCAGCAGGAAGTCCTGCGGTGTTTAATGTCAGCCTGTGGCAGGAATAAACATCCTGGAGTGCATCATCACAGAGCGGGGAGCAGCGAGCTCCGCCTCCGCCTGCTGGAGCTGATGGAGAGGCAACAGCAACGGAATCTGTTCACCGTCAGCCCGACAGACGCTGCACACGCTCACGGGTCGACGCGACACAGGATACCTGAACTGGTCCTGGACGCTGCGCGGCAAGCAGGAGGCACCATGCTCCGCCCCCGGCTCCGCCCTCCTAGTGCAGGACGCTGAAGGACTCAAAGATTTATACCTGGACACAAATCCACAGAGCGAAAAACACTGGAGGCAGCGAGGAGCTCCCTCTGATGCTGCTGCTTACATCACTTCCTGTCATCTCTAGTAAACGCCGCCTGTCAGCAGCTGCCGGCTTCACTGTGAGCGTCCAGTCGGCACTGAGCCACACCTGAAGCAGCAGGTAAAGGCAGAGGGTCGTGCTGGATGTCCTCAGCATCATCTGGAGCTCCGCCTCTTGGCCGACACACAGACGCCATCGAAGTGGAACCAATCGCTTCTCTGCTGACAGCGATGCAGTTAAAGTCCAGCACAGAGCTTCTGTGCAGCAGCGCCCACAAAGACGCCGACGTGTCAGAGCCGAGCCGTCGGGCGATGGCAAGGTGGCCCCCCATCTTTGATATACAGGCTGTTGAGACACGTTTTATGTTTAAACGTGAGGGGCGGAGCCGAAGCTGCTCTGTGCTCTGAATCATCCTCACTGCGATCGGGTCAGAGCGGCGGAGCATCGTCAGCGCTTCATCGGACGCTGACGGAGGCTTGGCGAGGCGCAGAAGAAGAAAGCTGTAAATGTTTGATGGCGCTCAGAGAGGAAACGGACTCCTCTCCTTCATCACAGCTTCTCCTCAGCAGAGCTCAAAACCTTCATCCTGGAAAGTTGTTAAATGTCCTTGATTTAAAGTCCAGGTTTCCACTGAGCATTAAAGGGCAGCAGGTTGGCAGTTTGATTCTCTGGTAAGACGCTGGCAGGTTCAAGCTGCTGAAAGTCTCACTTTCTGTGCTTTGATATTTGTCAGAGGGTCAGCAAGTTTCAGAGACGCTGACGCCACATCAGAGGCACAAAGCACCGTTTCAAACTCCCAGCATCCTTTGCATGATATTTCCATCGGGGGAGGCTTTGCGTTATCACACGCTCATCGTCTGCTTCATGCTTACGTTGTTAGAGTTCCCTGCTAGTGTACTTCTGTATATACGTTAATATAGTGAACTGACTCTGTGTTTCCATTATTTCAAACATGCTGCTGATTCTTTTAACTCTTTAAAGCCAGCAGGCTTGAACAGGTGCAGCTTTTACTCTGAAGGTCTGTCTGCTTACATCCTGTCTGTTCAGGCTTCTGTAACGTCATGTCTTCGTCACAGAGTAAACAGTGTTTCGTGTCCCAAACATTAAAGTAAACACGAGCGCAGCCGGCAGCCAAACGCTGAGTGACTCACGCCGCACATCAAAGTGAAATTAGTGCTGCTCGTCCTGCGGCGCTCGCTCTGCTTCAGTCCTAAAATATCTGCTGCGATACGCGCCGTCGCTCACAGGCAGAACTTCGTTTCATCGTTCGCTGCATCCTGACGAGCACCGGCTGCTTCGGCACCACGAAACAGAAGAAGAAAATCAACAACCAATGAAAGTGAGGGTTCAGCCTGAGTCGTACCAACGTGCTGTTAGTGCTGGCACTAATGCTGCTTCCAGCCACGTTCATCAGCTGGTTGGACGACCCACTGCTAAGAATGAGTCAGTCAATAATTCTCCACATAACTGATCTGTTTTTAATGATGGACGCTTGATCAAACCTGAGGCAGAGGATCAGTCACGCCGACCACGAGGTTACAAAGCGAAGAGCAAAGCAGAAGCACGGAGAGCATCAAAGGTTTCTGACTCGTACAAATCCTCAGTGTGCAGAACATGGGCCCTGAAACGGCCCCGAGGTGCCGAAGGTCCGGTAATACAGTCCAAGACATCTGTAGCCCGTCGCTGTGAGGGCAGCACGTTCAGAGTGACAGCCGACCTATCACCACTGAGAACACGCAGCAGCGACGCTGCTACATCGCTCTCCTCGCTGACGTTCAGGTAACGTGCAGCTGAACCTGCACCACGAGTCGCCACGAGACGGCCTGTCTGTTAGGGGTGGGGGGAAAAATGGATACTGTGTAGCATGGTGATATTTTGTTTGCTAATAATGTATGGATACAGGGACAGCAGAAATCGATACTTTGTTACAAAAAGGTTTTTGTGCTCTGACTTCAGAGCATGTTGATCCTTTTTCTGAATCCTGACATTCCTTCACTGTCCAAATGTGTTTAATAAACATGACAGTTTACTTATTTTAATTTAAGACATGTTTTATTTTAATTAAGTTTAAAACTTTTTTATTTAATGTAAAATTATATTTTGTTTTAATTTACTTTCAAATTCTTCAGTTGCTGAAGGGGCTGCATAGTTTTCATAAACTGCATAGTTCAGAATAGCTATAATTGTACCAGATGGTTGATTCAGTTAAGTTGGACTAGACTGTAATACAAACCGTTCAGTTTGTCAACAATCAAACTGAAATGAGAGAAAGACTGAGTGTGAGACTTTGATATTAGAGAAAATGAGTATTGATAAAGTTTACCTTTATGTACAGAATCTGAATATCGCAAAATATTTTAAAAATTGCAAAAATATCGTATCGTGCGTTAAGTATTGTGATAATATCGTATCGTGGGATGTGTGGTGATTCCCACCTCTACTGTCTTATCTGTCAGGGACGAACCCGAAGCCTGAGTGTGGGTGCGCTGTGACATCATCACAGGAAGAGCGCTCTTTTCTCTGTCAGCTCTCCAACAGCGAGGAGCCTTCAGCGTGCTGGCGGCAGCAGGGCACAGCGTTGGTTCAGCTCTCCTTCACAGGCAGTGATACAGCAGTGTGTGCTCAGGCCGGCTCTACTTTCTCATCATTTAACTGTTTCCATTATAAAATACTTGATATTCTATCTCGTGTGTTCATGGCTTGATTCTTGATGTCAGTCAGCTGATGACTCACCACCATCTTCTGACCCTGCAGTGACCTTTAGCACAGTTTAATCATGTGACCTGCGCCAGCTCACCTGTAGTAGATCAGGTGTTCGGAGGCGTTAGGACAGAAGCTTCGTGGTGTCGTGCTGCCCTCTGGTGTGTGCATGCAGTCATTGCACTGCAGAGCCTCTACGTCACATTTCATTGGTTGGATTCAGTCTGAACTCCGTTAGGATAAAAACTCTGACCTCAGGTGATGAAGCCTTCGTCTGATGAACCATCATCATCATTTTTGTGCTTCACATGGAGACAGCTGTGTATCTCTGTAACCACCGGTCCCACAGCCCGTCAGCTCCTCGTGCCCTCGCACTCCACACTCACCACATAAACATGTCTGCACAATCGGCGTCCACGGTGGGAGTCACAGCCAGAGGGTCAGAGCATCGAGCAGGACGCCTCCTCCACAGTCATGTGTTCTGGGAGGAGAGCTGTGCGGCCATCATCACCATCATCACCATCATCACCACAGAGTTAATGTGATCTGTGAATCGTGGAACGTCCTGAGATTTGATTTCCACCCAGGTGTCATCCACATACCTGAACAGATAGCTCGGTGCTCTTTTCCACTTCTTCCAAGTACAAATTGGCCACGATGGGTGAAACTGGGAGTCCACAGCACACCCATGTTTCTGCCTGTAGGACTGAGCCTTGTATGTGAAACAGGTGGAATGAGACACAGTTCAAACACACTTGGTGGATGCTGAGAGCGGTCCTGCTGCTGCGGTTGGGGTCATCATGCAAGTGAAGAGAGATTGTACGAGATCATGGTTTCATCTGCCTGTTCGTCTGTCTCTCACCTCCTCAACACTCCAACGTGTTCTGGTGCTCAGAGCTAACCCTAACCCACCAGCGGGTTGAGCCAGAAACTTGGAGATGTTACAGGTGACCGAGTTGATCATGCAGACAATCGGTCTTAGAGCTGCACCCTGTTTATGTGACTTCGGTAAACACAGCATTGTTAGTCAGTCCGCTGGCTTCAGTCATTGTGCAGACGTCCTGTTTATAAGGTTGGAAACCTGCAGTCGGCTGAGACTGAAGAACTCACCTGAAGGTGACGAACACGCTATGTCACGTGACCAGAATCAACTTCTTCATTCCCAGTTTACTCAGAGGATCATTTAACTTCTCTCTGCTTTTTTACTTAAAGATTCATCAAATTTTTATTTTATTGTAATGTTTTGGGTTTTTTCTAATATTTATTCTTTTCAGCCTTTAACATTTTACTGTGTATTATTGATCTTTATCTTTTATTCTAGTTAATTTTTTCTTTTTGAGTCATTTTCTTCTGTCAGATTGTTTGATATCCTACTTTTATTATTTAAAGTTGGATTGCTCCTCCTGGCTTCTGTCAAACAGAAAATTTGTGATAAATAAATAATAATAATAATAAATAAAGTAACTTTCTTGAATTTCTTCATGAGTCTGTTGGACCTGCTCCTGTGAGGACTCCATGAAGTAACAGAGCAGGTACAGCAGGGGGCGCCACAGCCCGCAGGACCCACAGCCCACCACAGGTAAACATGTTTTTCTGCAGGAGTCACCCTGCTGTGACACAGGGGTGGGGGTGGGGTGGGTATTTAAAGGCTGATAATGAGCGTGTGGCCTCTAAGATCACGTCGACCACAGGAAGAGGAGGGGGGACGTGTGTGTGTGCGCTCATTACTGAGCTTTAAACCATCAGACTTGTGCAGAATCAAACACCTCTATTGACTCATCTGGACAATGTGGCAGGTTAAACCAGCAGGTGTGGTCAGAGCGTCCCTGCTGGAGTCTCCTCCTGCAGGAGGTCCTCAGACGAGGGCGGAAAGCTTTCAGACCTAGAAAATAAGACAACGTGTTTCCAGGTTTATCTCCTGATGTGAGATCAGCTGATTTCACATCAGTAACACCTGTCTGAAGCTACCTATGCTAATCAGCTGATCGGTCTTATGGATCTGTCCAATCAGTGTATTCGTCCAGGTGTGATTCAGTAACGGCAGTGCTCTGACAAAGACACTCTGCACAGGTGTGAAAAAAACAGGTGAGTTTATTAAGACAACAAAAGCCTGAATACTCAGGAACGGCAGGTACTCCGGTACGGAGCAGAGGCATTCTTCACACAACAAAAAGTACAACAACACAAGTCCTGCTGGGAGTTCCCACAGGTGAGAGCACCTGAGCCCACACAGGCCCAAGGGGCAGCCCGGCCCCCTACCTGTGCAGGTAAAACCCCACCATGAGACTGTAAACAAACCCAGCTGCTCATTTCCTCGTGAAGCAGAGAGCAGCCACGTGTGTGCCTGACAGCAACCTCACCTTTACCTGGCCTCAAGGTGAGCACCCCCCTCCCCCAGTCAAACATAAACATCGTTAGCATAGCTGAGCTAGCTGCCGGCCTCGCGACCAAACGGAGAAATTAGAAAAAGTCCGAGCGGAGTTTCCGGTGAGTGGCTCAGGTGTGAGTCCGTGCCCGGTGCCCGGGCTCAGTCTCCGCAGTCCGCGGACAGCTGCAACCGCCTCACGGCCTCCTTGATCAGGTTCCCGGAGAGCAGCAGCTCCTGTAGCAGCCGGTGCGGGTCGTCCTCCGCCCCGCCGAGCCGCTTTCGGTTCCAGGGGCGGATCCGGTCCCAGTCCGAGTCTCCGGAGCCGGGAACGCCGTACGGGCTCGGCCTGCCGCCGGCCCGCGGCCCCCGGCGGCTCCGGAGCCGCATGCAGCAGCCGGTCCGCGCCTGCGCTGGAGCCCCTGCACCGCCGGCCGCCGGTTTGGTCCCGGGGCCGCCGGCGAGGCCGTGCAGACGGCTCACCGACACCGGCGTTTGGGCGGAGCCGTGCAGCTGCAGCGCCTCTCCGATCCGCGTCACCAGTGCGTCCACCTCCGCTGAGTCCACGGTCACCGACTGCTCCAGCAGCAGGTAGTCATGCTTCCGGCACGGCATGGCGGCAGTCCTCCGTCTGGTCCTTCGTTGTGTTGGTGCGGGTCGGTGCTGTGTGGGTGCTCGGCGTCCTCGCTGCTCTCTCAGTTCATTTGTAAACAATGGCTGACGCGCTGCGGACTGTACCAAGTGCCCGCAGAGGCGGGGGAGCGGGGCCAACCCAAACACAGAGCCGGTCCCGACAGCGCGGCGCCGAGGCTCCGGTTCACTCTTAATCCTCTCAGGGGCGCTCCTGCTGCTCCGGTGCCAGAGCTCCGGACGAGAGCACCGGAGCCCCGCGAAACGGGGTCTTCCCGTCCCGCCCCCCCGGCCCCGCGCGCATTGGGCCGCTCCGCCGTCGCGGGCGTTACATAACGGCGCGTGTGCAGGCAAAACAAACAAAGGCCCGAGTCCGTGTGACACTCACAGAGGAGCACGCGCACACGCTACCCCCCTGCTGTCTGCTAGCCCGTGCGCGTTCACGAGTCCACTGAACTGTGGGAGCCTTCAGGTGAAGGTGGCACGCGCTTCTGCACATGTATAAAATCATCCCGGAGTGTTTCCGGTTTGTCTTCCCGTCCCCCATTCAATAGACTTTATTAACATGGCGGGAAACTCAAGTCACTGTTGTTAGGGTGGAGGTCCCGTGTGCGCGCGCGTGTGGGAACACGGTGTACGTTTGTTTCTGAGAAGTAGCAGCCGGTCTGAACCTGATGCTCCGCCGCCAACGAGCCTCACCACCGTAAAAGGAGCTACTATCACTGCAGACACGTGGTGCAGCAGCCAATCAGAGCGCTCGGCTGAGGTTTCCTCCGTGTGTGTGTGTGTGTAAAAACAGTCACCACTTCCTGAAACAGCAGCACATTCTTTGGCTCTGAGCGTCTTTGGATGTTTAAATAAAGCTGTAAAGGAGCCGTTTCAGGCTGTGAGCCAATAAAGTTTATTTGAAACGTGTAATCAGCAGAGCAGTGATGAAGTCACTCTCAGTTCAGGTGAGCAGGTGAAACACAGGTACCCTTCACCTGTCTGCCGTCCTCTGATGAACATGCTCGACTTATCACAATCCCGCTGTCCTCACTCACACCTGAGCTTGGCGGCGGGTGTCCATCTTGTAATATACACGTTCTAACATACATGTTCTAGAACATTCTCAAGGTTTCGTTCGGGCCAAGCAGCGATGACCTCACAGTGAGGCGTCATGAATGATGTTTGAAGATTTATATATCACGTTTAACCTGAGCAGCTAAAGACCGCGGGGATCTGAACATGATGTGCCGGGAGTGGTGCCGTTCTCGGCGGCTCCAGTGACCCTCGAGCTCCCGGCTCGCTATCGAGCTGGTGGATAACAGACGTCTCCGAAAACGTCGAAGCGCTTTTGCAAATATGTGGTGTCTTGATAAACTGAGCAGATGTTTACACAGCTACTTTCTCGCCTGAAAATATGTTAAAAGTTTATTTTGTGACCCAGAAAGATTAATAAGAGTAATTTTAAAACTTAGTAGCGGCCGCCATTGTTGGAAACTGGAGTTTGGCTGGGCCGCGCTATGAATTCTGGGATATGGTGGGCCACGAAGGACACACCGACCCATCCTTCAAATTCGGGGAAAAGGAGGACGCATTTGTCGGCTGCATTCGGAGGAGTCTACGAATTTGGACAGCCTTCGTCGCGTCGCTGTGACGTAATCGGTCTACAAATGCGTCCTCAGGAGGAAGCAGCCCATGGGACACGACCTTTGACACAGCACACTCTGCCACCTGTTCCACCTGTGTCCCATTCGATGATCTGATTGGTCAGGGTTAGGTTTTGACGTTGGAGTGGTTGGGTCCTGCTAGCACCACTGCGCTAACATCAGTCCCGATGCCTTCATGTTTTCATGCTTACTGCTGACCAATCATAGTTCTCCCACAGATATCCAAGCACCTCCTTCCTGTGCGTCACAGTCACCTGGGGACTGCCATGTGTCACTACATCACCACGACAACGTGCTCAAACAATGACGTCACCAACGACAGACTGGCAGGATGAAACATGGACGCTCTGGAAACTGAAGGCAGCGCAGAAACATCTGAAGTCTTCATTCTTATGAGAGACCTGTCAATCACAAGGCCTCGCCAGTGAGGTTTCACAGCCGGCTCCGCCCCTTGCTTATCACGTCCGATTTGAAAACACAGACACGTTACAAGCATTGTTTGTAACGTGTCAGGTCAGACTGGCTGAAGCCAGATTTGTGTGTAACGCTGGATTTTCAGAGTAAAGGTCGAACCTTCAGAGTGAGTCAGTTAGCCCAGCCTGCTGTCAGGTATAACATGTCTATTACATGTTTATAAACACCAGGTCAGACGAAAGATGAAAGTTTCACATGGAGCCATGTTCATGCCGACAGCAGAACCTCACACTGTTAATGTGAATTGTGCAATAAAGCGGTGCACCGAGTGCTTCCTGTCTGCAGGTCAACACCTGAGCGAGGCTGTTTCAGAGGTCGCCTCCTCTGCTGCGAGCGTTCGGCTGTGCGCTCCGGTGTTTGTGCAGGATCAGCCACCTCAGAGCCGGCTCATTAAAACAGCCAGACACCAAAGCAGCGGCTGCTTCGCATCACGAACATGCTAACGGTGACACGGGAGTCTGTGGACCGGCTCACTGCTGCCTCTGCTGGGCACCAGAGGAACTGCAGGCCTGGTGGTTTATTCAGGCTGGTTTCCTGGAAACTAAAATAATCTTTGTTTTAGCCGCTGAGCTTGAGAAACATGCCAGAGCGCCCCCTAGGTGAACTGCAAGGTTACTGACAGGAAGCGCTGCGGTGTTAAACGCAGTGGTTTCTGGGTGCTGATTGGAGGATTCATTTCAATGAATTTGTTTTTGAATCCCAGGTTTGGACTCAGTCAGCTCCTGGTTCACAGTGTGGGTTGTGTTCCTCCTGCTGGCTGTGGTCATCGGCTACCCCCCCTCCCCCCCCGTTCCCGCCCCGCCACCACTACAGGCGTTGCTAATTGGCGAGGCCGCAGAAAAGAAAACAGGCCTTTGAGCCAGAGGATCAACTTTGATAGCAGTGGGAGCGCCGCCAGCAGCTCGGGTTCACCGAGTTTGTTTCCTCACTCAGAGAGAGGGGGATGCCCCCCCGCTCCACGAGGAATGTGAGGAGGCTGCACATGGCAGGAAGTGATATCACAGGATTTATGAGCCTGCAGTTGTAAACACAGAAGGGGAGGCGAGCAGAAAGCAAACAAACTTCAGCTTTACTCGGCCAAAAGTCTATAGACACCCCTCTCTGTTTCAACAAACCCCAGATCAGCTGACTCCTCCCCACTCGCACTCTGGAGCGGTGAGGTCAGAGCCCAGATGGAGACGGCAGATGATATCTGCTTCCTGTCAGTCAGACCGAAAACAAACATGTCACATGACTCATATTAAATCCTCTCATTACAGCAGATTAGCAGCTCTGAGCGACAGACATCGCATCATCAGCACCATCCAATCAAAAGCCTCGAATTTCACTCATTAAAACCGGAGCTCAGCTTTCTCAGGCGCTCTGTTAATACAGTTCCCTCACAGCAGCCGTGTCATTGGTCAGAGGAGGCTCCAGCAGCACAAACAGGGTCCAGACGGCTAACAGCTGCCTGTCAGTCAAAGAGACCACGCCTCTAATAATGCACACAGGTAAGTTTTAGAAACCTCTCCCCCGCACAGGTGTTATGAAGGTGGAGCAGCGTCTGCTTCAGACTGTAAACATGTCTGTGGGTCTGACTCACTGCTGCCTCTGCTGGACACCAGAGGAGCTGCAGGGAGCTGCAGGGAGCTGCGGTCACGCTGAGGTGAAGCCTCTGAGTAAACTCTGTCGTTGTGTATGCTGGACGCTTAATGACTGTCATTAAATCGCCGTCGGCCCCGCCCTCCTGCTGGTCCGCCATGTTTGTACTGAAGTCAGCATTTCCATCAGGCTGAAGCTGAACCCTGTGCTCTGCCACAAGTAAAAACATGGCTTACATAACAGTGCATGAAACCGCCGCACACACCACGTGCTTTGTGTGTGAGCGTGAGCAGTGAGGGGTCTCCTCAGCAGCCCCGGGGCATTGTGGGATTGATAAACAGAGCTGGCTGACGGGGCGACACCTCGTGCCCCTCTGACTATCTACAGTTACATAACACCCGGGTATGTATGCATACGTGTGAACACACCCTGCACGTTGAGCTTTCCCAGTGACACACACGGTGTCAGGTGGAGGGTCTGAGAGGGTGTGCCTCACCTGCTCTCAAGGGTTTTTAAGGTGGACTTTAAGGTGGACTTTAAGGTGGACTTTAAGGTGGACTGCTCATTTTGTTGGCAGCTTTGTATGAGTCACAGTTCACAATAATGCTTCTTTATTTGACACTGCTGCTCTATCCAGCCCCTCAGTTCCTGCTCTGCCTGAAACCAGAAACGCACCCGCAGGTTGAGCTGACGACGACTGTGATTGGACGCTTGCTCGGTGCATTTCCACCTGAGGAACGCAGCAGCTCTGAGGAAAGACGCCGGCTGCACGCCGCCACGCAACGCAGTGCTAACAGGTGACCTCACACCTGCACAGGTGGGAACAAGAACAGAGGAAGGAAGTAAAAACACATAATCTGGTCTTCAAAATAAAACAGGAAGTGAACTGAAGACAGAGGAAAAGAAAGACCCAAAGAAACACAAAGCCCTCAAAACAAATACACTGA
>NC_142114.1:31827500-31840000 GCF_056152115.1 Neolamprologus brichardi | reverse complement strand
TCCCTGTTGCAGTAATGCTGAACCAAGTCAGCTTTGCTGAGCTGCACCTGTGCAGATTCAGGTGGAGCTGCAGTGTAACGATGCACTCAGGGAAAGTACGACACTGAACGCACAGTTTATTAGCTCCACTCCTGCAGCAACGCCCAGCTCCTCTACATGCGGCTCCAACCTTGTGTTTGCTTTCATTTACTTTTTCTTTTGGCAGCATGTTCATATTTCTAACTTGTGTAATTTTGACAGGATTTATTTTTATGAAGAGCAAAATATATAAAGTTAAAAATTTATTTTTTTTTTAAGTTTATTTAATCTGTCTGTTTTTATTTATATTTATGTTTATAAAACAGTTTTAGTGTTCAATAAATGTTCATCTTGTTTGTCTGCCTCGAGTTTGACGCCCTGCTCCAAACTGTGCGTGCAGGTCAGCTGACACGTTGCTCCTTACAGGAATCAGCGCTCTGCTTGGACACATGAAACTGGTCTACTGGTCTCAACTGGAAACAACCAACACGTCTCTTTACACTGGCTCAGCTCCCAGTTCTGTACAAACTGCACTGAACAGCTTAAAGTGTGACTCTGGAGAGTACACCGTACTGGTTTTACTGGATCAAAAGCCTGTTCAGGATTACTGGTGTTGTTTTAAATATCGTATCCATCAGAGACGTCTTTTACCGTCTGTATGAATCCAGTGTTGTCATCAGCTCTGCCACCTCGAGGGGAGGTCCAGCTCTGCAGGCCCAATGATGAGACAGCATCTCCTTCATCTCTGTGCTGATGACATGCAGATGTTCTGAACCACAGCTTCCTCCAGCTAAATGCAGACAGGAACTTTGATTTTTGCTCCTGATCACATGACCTCAGCTTCTGTTCACTCGCGTGTCAGAAACGTGTGCGTCAGTCTGACGGTTCAGTCGGAGGATCTCACGGCTCGTTCGAGCTGCTTCTCTCATGTAAGAAACATCTGTAACCTCTGCTGGACTCGGGTGATTCTTCCTGCTTTCATTTCTTCTTGTTGGGGTTTCAACCAATCAGCGGCACTAACAGGAGGTCACATGTTTCCTTCTTGCCTGTAAATTTTTGGTTTCATTTTAAAATGTTAGATTGAAGGTTTGGAGCCGTGGTGAAGCTCCTCCCTCTGAAACCTCGAGGCTGCGTGTAGACGCTGACATTTCTATACAAACAAGCTTTTATTAATATTTTTATTTCAGCTTCTATTGTGAAGCACTTTGTGATTTCTATCTATAAAAGTAAAAACACACTTTCCTGTATGAAAACCTGTTTTTGTTTTGACTCCAATAGTTTCGACCCACAAGCCATCGGGCCTTTGACCTTTGACCTGCTGCGCACACCTTTACACGCTCACTACAACTGCAGCACTCGACTGTGCAACAAACTCGAGCCTTTAAGTTTCAGTTGTTGTGACAAACTAAACTCAACAAGTGTCTTAAATATGAAATACTTTAGTCGTTCTATTATCTTCTTACATACAGCTGCACACTTTCTATCTGCTCGTGTAAACAGTTTCATTGTGGGTCAATCTGGCCGTTTATCTGTACGTGACAAGAAAACCATCTGTGTCAAACGAGACGGTTTAGCTCCGCCCACTAACCAGCAGGAAGGTGAAGATTTGAAAACGTCCTGTGACATCATGCAGATGCAGCAGAAGCCTGAGCTCATCATCAGAAACCCTGTTCAACACGAACGTCCAGCAGAGGAGTCACATGACAGGAGTCACATGACAGGAAGGGTAAAACGGTCTCGAGGGTTCAGTCTCCCGAGGCTACGTCCACACTGGCCCAGATGGATTTGAAAACGGCGTTCTCGCCTGCAAACGCTTGGCATCCACACAGCTTTCTCAGTCGTTTTCACAGAGTTGTGCGTCCACTTTGAAACGTCTGAAAACGCTGACGTTGCAGTCCTGCACATGCGTGAAGATTCGACCTGCCTCATTTCTGTCTGCCGCTTATTTACTTTCCCGCTCTCTGAAACGTGGCGGCAGAATGTGGAGGAAAAGCAGCGAGTTTGTTAAATGGACTCACAATGAGGTGGAGTCGTTGCTGCGAGTAACACAAAAGTACAAAGTTGCAAAAGCGAGTGAGAGTTAAAGAATTTGAGGAAAAGCTCTCTGCAGCAGACTGATGTTAAACTGTCAGACACACAGCTGCTGTGTGACGCCCTCCACTACCTTCGTTTAACTGGTCACATGACTGCATCACATGACTAACATGCGTCATCGTTTGCGTTTTTGCTGTCCACACTGCGACGCAAAGCACTGTTTTCAAATCTTTTCATTTTCGACGCCAAAACGGAGAGAAAATGTTTTCAAACGAACGCGCATTAGTGTGGGCGTGGCCTGGAAGTCGGTGATGCATCTGTAGCGACCTCGCCTCCTTCAGCTAAATGTGAAGCACTTCAAACCTACCAGCAGGGGCGACTCCTCATCAGCTGACCTGAGCTCAGTGAGGAGCGGCGCCCAGCTCGCGGCCTCGTCGACGCCGCTTCTGCATTTTGGTTTTTGGAGCTCAGAGTGGATTTGTAAGCTGAAGTGCACACGTGCAGCTCGTGACCGAACGGTCGCCGATGCCTCGTCTCTGGAGAGGTGACGATTGGCCGAGAGGACAGACACATCAATGAACTGCTCCTGAGGACTCGCGATGGCGTACAGACAAGAGCGAACGTCTTTTATTCTTTTAAATGTTGGGAACAAAAACTTCAGAATTACAAACGACCATTAAAAATTCCAACACACAGAGGGTCAGTGAAGGACACACGACCACTTCAGGAACACATGCAAACCAACAGAAAACTGAACGCTCTGGTTCGAAAACAAAGAAATGCTTAATGCAGCTGAGAGCAGGAGCCAATCAGCAGCCTGAGAGCAGGAGCCAATCAGCAGCCTGAGAGTCACCAAATAAAACTCGTGTACACTTGGAGAGGCGGTTCCAAACCTTTGGTCCCGCCCGTCACAGTTTCAGTCCCACAGCGGCTGCGGCTGTCCCGCCATCGACATGTACTCGTCCAGCTCGGCGTCCAATCGGCTCCGGGACGTGGACATGTAGTCGTCCAGCTGTTTGTCCAGTCGGCTCCGGCACATGGACATGTAGTCGTCCAGCTCGGCGTCCAGCTGCTTCTTCGTTGGCACCGCCTTTCTGCTGCCACCACGCCCCTTTGAAATGGTGGCCCCGCCTACCCGCAGCTTTACCCCGCGCCGTCTTCGTCCTGCCAGAAACAAAATTGATAGATTGACACAAACAGGAGTCAGCAGGTCAAAGGTCAGCAATGTAATGCCACTCCCTCTTTGGTTTGTTTCCATGGAGACAGGATGACTTTTAGTTTCCCTGCTGTCGGTTCTTGTTCAGCTCTCGTAATAACACAAACACTAAATCCTCCTGTTTGTAGCAGTGTATACACCTGAGACTGTCACCTGTGTGTCTGTCCTGCACTCTCTCTCTCTGTTTCTTTCTCTCTGATTGTGGAATAAAAGTATGAACATGTGTTTATAAGTTACACTTGTGTTTGAATCCTGCAGCTTATCACACATTTGATTTCCATGTGTGACGACTGCAAGTGTCCAGAGTGAGGACAGACTGAGGGACCCACTGCTGCACATCATCTGTGAGGCTTTGCACCCCTGATGATCCACCAGGACAAACTCAGCAGTGTGTGAGGAAGAGGAGGAGGAAGAGCCAGCAGCAGCTGACAGATGGAGAGAATAGACAGACTGTTCCCTGTTTGTGAAGGACTGCTAGGAAAGTTTAACATCACTAACTGTCTGTCCTGAATCAGTCTTATTAGGTAATGTTCAAATAATGTTATCATCCAGTGTTTTCAGTGTGGGAGAAAGTACTCAGGGCCTTCAAGTTACACACTATGAAAGGCAGCAACAAGTTTAATGTTCAGAAACCTAAAGTATGTATCAGCAGCAGAATGGAGCTAAAAATAAATGTTTGTTTCAGTTCTATGAAGCTTTGAGTATTTTGGATCAGTAGCACTGCTGTGTTTGTTGCATCATATTGCTGTAATTGTTTATATGCTTTATATATTCTGAGCTAAGTTGATCTATAGTGTTACATCATATTCTATAAGGATGTTATGTGTTTGTAGACTTTCTGCCCAGTTTGACCCATTTAGCAGAAGTCAGCCTGTTTAAGAGGCTCAAGAGGAGTTTTTATCCTCAGACCAGTCGTGTGTTGAATCAGCCTCTCCAGAACAACAACATTTGTCTCTTATATATGATACATCTATATACACTGTCAAAGATACTTGAGTGTCTCTGAGTGAAGATTTAAGGTGATTGGAAATGTAAATAAGTAGAGTTCAAGCTCACTGCTGTAATGAATCATAATAATAACTTTAATATTGGCCATATTATATTTACACTACCACAGTGAGATGATTTTAGTCTCGTGACCAACATTAGCTGATTGTTATTTACTAACTAATCTTAAATAACTGTTCAGTACAGAAATGAAGCCCAACAATCATGTTTCACAGTCCTGTGGTCTCAGCCTCAGATACTCAACTAATCAAAGCTCTTGTAGAAACAAATGAACAAAAGATTTTCTCCTTCATTTCTTTCAAATAATATGAAGCGTTTCCAGCTGTTGGTGTCATGGTTGCATTTCACAGGCCTCGCACTTCTTATTGGTCCCTCAGCACCGTTAAGGCTGCAGACCCTAAACTGGGACACAGCCAGTGCACCAGAGCAACCTTTAGCCTCTGGCAAACGGCCTTTGACCTCTAAACCTTTAACCTTTGACCTCTGAGGAGGGGAGATTTCAAAGCTCTGACTCAGTAGGGGTCAGCTTAGTAGAGCTACAGGGACACGCCCCCCTGGCGGTCGGCCCTCCAGCTGTATTTAAACGTCTTTGAATTTAACTGGCAGACAGTAGCGGCGCCATCAGATGCACGAATCAGAGCGCAGCTCTCCTAACCCCGCCTAACAGGCCTAATCGCACCAACCTTTTCTCCACGGCGCCCCCGGCTGTCAGTGCGGCTTACTGCAACCGTAGGAATGATTTTACTGTTACATAAACAAAGCTACCAGCCGTCGCCATGAAGGAACACTCGAGCAGACGTGCACGCAGCTGCCCGCGCTCTGAAAGCGCAGCGTGAAGCTGTGCAGAGAAACTCACCTGAGGTCAGCGGTCTCAGCTGGCTCCGCCTCCCGAGTCGACCGCGCAGACCTACTGCTCCTGCAGAGGAAACGCACACGGGTGGAGCACAGGTGAGATTTCTACTGCAGCTTCAGTCTAGCGAAGAAGGCCACATGCTGCCCCGCCCACTGCGCCCGTGTTTCAGATACTCACGCCTGCAGGTGGAGGTGACTCGCGCTCTCCACCTGTATTTGTTCATGAAGCTCCAGAAGCCTTGATGCGCAGAGGCTGACGGGCGGCGAGTTACCCGCTGCCAGCCGAGTCGCGTCCAGACGCTCCTCCTCCTCCTCAGGTGACGATGCTCCGCCCTCTCAGAGCTCCCAGCAGCCTGCGACACAGAGACACAGCAGGTCGCTTTTACGGCGCAGTAGCTCGCCATCCACCTGTGAAAACGGACGAGTGTGCACGTGCTGGGAACCCTTATGATGACGCAGCGGTGACCCGTGTGGGCGACATGACGAATGCACTCGATGCAGCGAGTTTCCCACGTACGATGGCTACAATGACTTGATCGTAACTATCCAGCACAGGTACAGGTTAACCCCGCCCCCAACCAGACACTGTTCTACCTGTGCTGAGCGTGCATGTTTATACCAGAGAGTCGCTGTCGTTTGATTTCACGAGGATGTCGAACAAAACCTCACACTGGTTCAGTCCTCACGACCCCATCGTGCCCGGGCTGGTTTCACTGGTTTCACTGGTTTCACCTCCACGTGGAGGCTGCAGCGTGTCAGACGAGCAGGCCGGTGGTCCTCCATGAACACCTGGGCCGCCCTTCTTCACAGGTGACCTGTGACCCCTCTGGGACTCACCTGTGGAAGAAGCAGCGATAAGGGAGCCGACTTCATCAGCAGGACCACGGGCAGGGCAGCGGACGCCCTCTGATGCAACCTGGAGCAGGTCTGCTGTTCCACCAGGACTCTGGAGAAGCTGCCGGCAGAGAGAGGACATCAGCACAGAGTCCTGACCTTTAACTCTGCAGGAGGTCATGGTAACTCACCGCTCGTGCAGGGACACCGTAGATGTTCCTCTGGGGCGAAACGAGCCTGGCTCTGATGACTCCATCTGCCTCTGGACGCCGGACCCTGTTCACCTGCCGCCTGATTCAAAAGGATAAAAGCTTCATTCAGCACGGAAACCGGAAAAAGCAGCAGCTCCGGTAAAACTTTCACTTCCTGATGTCTGCCTTAATATCGGCATTCGTCAAAGAGGCCGCACACGACCCTGTTCATTTACACAGCTGTTTAACTCACACAGATATCTCCCGTCTTTGAGCCGGAAACGCAGATAAAAATTTAATTAATCTCGCTTCGTGGTTCAAAGGTCAGCCGAATTTAAGAGGAGGCCTCAGCGGCCTCGTGGTGTCCAACACAGTCTGTGAGCGCTCTCAGTTTCCGCAGGTAACACGGAAAATTTAATTTCGCTCTGTGCTAAAGCGGCGCTGGCCCGCCATTTTGTGTCCGCGCAAAAAAAGCAGCGCTCACAGCTAACGTTAGCTTCCACAGTTCACCTGTTCAGTTACAATATTCACGCACGCTTACCTGTATCTGAACGTCCTACCGGGAGAAGCTCACGGCCTAAAACAGACACACCTGTTACTAACTGTAAGGTCACTTCCGCTTGCTAACACTCGTGCTAATTAAGCGCAATGCTAACCCACAAGCTGCTGTTAGCATTAGTTTTACAAAGTTTAGTTTTTACAGATCAGCTAATTCCTCTCCGCAGGTTTCAGGTGAGGTGAGCAGCAGCACCTGGTGTTTCTCTCACAGCTCAGCCGCTGAACGTAGAGGCCAAACCGCCGTCACGCTCTGTCCGGGTTAACCGCAGCTAACGGCCCGCCCCGGGGTCAAGTTCACATCAGCAGCACACACACCTGTGTCAGACTCACAAACACAGAGGCCCACACAGGTGAATGTGTGTGTTCTCCTGCTGCTGATTTATCCTTTACAAACATGTTTGATCCGCAGGCAGTAGGAAGGCTATTTCTGCCAATAATTATTATTTTATTTAACCAGGAAGATCCCATTGGGATTAAAAACCTATTTTTCAAGGGAGACCTGGCCGAGACAGGCAACAGCAAGTGTCTCACAGGTACAAAAATTACTCAGTTAAACTCAGGCAGCAAAAACACGCATGCAAAAATAAATGAAATAAAAAAAGAATATAATTCAATAAAATTCTGTTAAAATGACAATCTAATTGAAACAGTTGCATGTTGTGGACGTGGCCTCAAGGATTCTTAGTTCAGATTTCAAACCACACAAATGAAAGTTCGTTCCAAGCTGAGGGGGCTAAATGGACAAGATCTCTTTTGCCAAGTTCAGTTCAGGTGGACGGAGAGGATACGACCAGCATGTTTCACTGCAAGCAGGGAACATACACATGAAGGCAGCAATCCGATTATTGCCTTATATATAATTATATATAAAACTGTATAAATGAGAGTTCCTCCGACTGGCCAAAGCAGGCGTCGTACCTGAGAGCAGAACTCACAGTGGTGAGTCTGAGATTTACTGTTAGTGATGAACCTCAGTATCAACACGCAGCATTCATATATAGACATTTTTATCTGTCTCTAGCACAGATAAAAATGTTGCAGCAACAAACTGCTTCTTTGTATTAAAGAAAAACGCGACTTATTTTGAAAATAAAATCGCAGTATTAACTTTTTTACGAGATTCTCTTCATGTGGTTTGAAGGTGACGAGTCATCCAGATATTTCTACGTGTGAACCAAAACATCGAGTCGTGGTTTAAAGGAGAAAACAGTTAAAGAAAAATCTACAAATCAAAGGTTAAAAACAAACAAACTTCCATATTAAATTAAAGACTGGAAAGGTGGTCATGAGTAAAACAACATTTTACTATATAAATAAAACAGAAGAGAATATGAGACATTTGAGGCTGGGACTTTGGTTTTCTATTAAAGCGGCATCACTGACCGCTCATGGCTTCAGTTGTGGATGCTGGTCGTCACAGACGTCCACAGACTGGAGGCCTCGGCCTGCTCGGTGAGGGCGTTCTCCCTGTGGGAGCTTGACAGAGCCTGGTCCTCGGTGCAGGACCAGTCCGTCTGGGACTGAAACCACAGTGGTTTCCATGGCAGATGGTCGGAAAGCCAAGAGTTGGCCTGAAAGAGGAAGTTTTATTGTGAAAGAGTGTGTGCAGCAGCTGCAGAGGAACACACTCTTATTTTTGTGTCTTTATTTATTGTAGGGCCTGAGTGCAGACAAATGTCACTCTGTCCCTTTTTCTTTCATCATGAAGCTCAGCTGTTTTTATTTTAGCTTCACTGTTTCTGTCAAACACGAGAAATGTGTTTCTTCGACTTTCGCCACCAGATGGCGCCAAACACACACACACACACACACACACACACACACACACACACACACAGGAGGGCTGTGATTGGCTCTCTCACGGCTGAAGTCACGCGCACAAACTTTCTCACAAGGCAAAGCGCGTTTCCGGCAGTATCACAAAATAAAAGCTGCAGTAACTGGTGCGGAAATGCGGGAAAATGAGTGAAAGGAGAGTTTTTGAAGCTGCATCTTGGAAACATTTTAGTTGAGTTGAGTTTTAAAACGTTTCTTTAACCCAGGAATCATCTCTAATAAGTGTTAATATATTTCCGTTAATCATTTTAATCATTTTTAAGCCTTAATGAGTAAGCTTGCCCTAACGGGATTTGATGCTTTGTGACATGAGAGTGAATTTAGGTTCACAATGAAGTAAAACTAGGTCAACTAAAAGAAAGGAAAACTTTAGGACGGGACAAATGACTGAAACTAGACAGCGAAAGCACGATTACAGGTGAATAACCGAATAGCCACTTTTCAATAACATAAACAAATAAAATAGCATAAATATTAAAAAGAACAAAAATCAAACCACGCAGAAAAATAAGGCAAACTGTAATTATAATTGTATAAAACTTAAATTGACTGTGCAGTGAACTCAGGCAACATTACAGTGACATGGATGGCAGGTGTGCAGGCAGGAAGCACAAACAGGTAAACCGCAGGTAAACGCTCCACATCGTAACAACGCTCAAAGTTTTGTCTCTGTGCTCTTATTTTGGAAGGCCCCAGAGGTCGCCAGACTTCCTGTTATGTCTGGCCGTCGGGGGAGCATGACATAGCCCCCACCTCCTCCTCCCCCCGGTGAGCGTGCAGACAGTCTGGATGCAGACGGAGTCGCACGCGGACGCGCCGACGGACGAACCTCCGGCCTCACGGACCCGGCAGCCGATCATAGCCGAGCGGAGAGCGCCGAGCCCGGTGAGTGCGCCGCAGGAGCCCGCTGAGAGCTTTTCTAATTCTTCTGTGAACAACTGTTGATGCAGCGGTCGGGTCAGCCAGTGAGCGTCAGGCATCGTCAGCATCTGATGACGTCATAGAGCCGCGGTCACGACGTCATGTTGCTTACAGTTTAATGAGAAAATGAAAGGAATCAGCAGTGAGGACGTGCATGTGTGGTGATCCTGTCTCCTCACCTCTCTGTCTCAGAGGGAAGTGACGTGTGTTTCTGATCACTGACCAATACGATCAATATCAGCCCTGCTCTGTGCTCACTGTATGAGCTCACCTGTGGATCAGCTGTGTTGCTGGCCCACGGGCACAGCGGGCGTCCCACCTGTCTGTGCGTTCCTGTCATGTATTTCCTGTTCCTCTGGCTGGTGGGTTCACGTGAAACCTGACACGACCTCAGCGTTTATCTGTGTGATGTCACCGAGGGCACACAAGCCCCACCCACATAGATCTGTCCGGGGAAGTCTTTTTATGCATCTGATTGTTGAGTCGTCTGAGCAGATTCTGTTTTACTTTATCAGGTGACCATGTCGGTGCTCGGCCCCGCCCCCAGCAGCGCAGACGCCTGCCTCAGCATCGTCCACAGCCTGATGTGCCACCGGCAGGGCGGCGAGAACGAGGGCTTTGCCAAGCGCGCCATCGAGAGTCTGGTGAAAAAGCTGAAGGAGAAGAAGGACGAACTGGACTCGCTCATCACCGCCGTCACCACCAACGGCGTGCACCCCAGCAAGTGTGTCACCATCCAGAGGACGCTGGACGGCCGGCTGCAGGTACGGCGGTGAAAACCCGACAGAGGGCCCACAGGAAGTAGTCACCTTATTTTATTCTGAAAGAGTTAGAAAGATAACAGGACTTCAAAGAAAAGGTCTTTAAAGTCTTCAGGCTCCGCCCCTCACCTGGTCTGCACCTGATCCTGTCCTTCCTGTGTCCTCTGTCGGGGCTCCAGGAGCTCCTCACTGATATAATAATAATGATGATGATGATGATGATGATGGAGCGGCCTGGGTGTGTCCCACAGTCTCAGTAATTATGAGCACACCTCAGTCTGCTGAGCCAGGTTCACACCCGGACCAGCTGACCCCGCCCACAGCGCACCCCTCCCCCACTAAAACATGAGACACCTTCTGAAACATTCACAGACCCTTTAAACCAAAACGTCCCCACGAACCGTAAAAGCAGACGTGGTTCACCTGAGGGCATTGTCTCCCCACTGCTGCTAAAATGTTTCTGTGATAAGTTCAGGTTGGGGGGAACATGCTTTCAGGACGCAGGGCTGGGCGGGGCACACAGGTGAGCCGCACACCTGCAGCAGGCTCCTGTCACGGAGCGCTGCTTTGTTAAACCTCAGCCTCTGTTCGCCGCAGCGTCGCCCGATGAGCGAGCTGTGGAGCCTGTGCGAGGGTGGTGAGGGTCTGCATGTGAGCGAGGAAGACCCGAGAGATCAAACTTCAAATGCATGACCAATAAAACGAAGCGGTTAGAAGCGCGTTACAGCGTCGGTGTGACGGCAGGATCCTGCAGAACGTCTCACATCCAAACAGCAGCAGCAGGAGGAGGAGGAGGAGGAGGAAGGGCAGGCTGGCTTGTTTTGTCTGAAACACAGGAAAGGGGCCGGGTTAACTTAAGCCAGACAGTCTGGTGTGTGTGTGTGTGTGTGTGTGTGTGTGTGTGTGTGTGTGTGTGTGTGTGTGTGTGTACAGCTATCTTTGTGAGCACCTTGTTAGACTCAGGCCCGTTTGTGGCCCTCGCTTCAGAGGCTGTTTGAGGGTTCAGAGCCGGTTTGAGGGCTCAGGTTTGGGTTCAGGGTCGTGTGTGTGTGTGTGTGTGTGTGTGTGTGTGTGTGTGTGTGTGTGTGTGTGTACGCGTGCAGAGGACGGGAATGTGGACTCGTCTGGGACTCTGGTGGATTTCACACCGCAGAGTTTCCACACTGTAAGAAATGACGTGCTGCTGCAGACGTTGACCCAGAGAGGACGAGATGATTTTGTCTCCCGTTAAAAAATCAAGAAGTTCAGACTGAGGCCAAAAGCAGAGCTTTGTCTGGACTTTAAATCAAATATTTCTGTTTCTGTCGGCTCTTTGAGTTCTTTTCTCCTCGTTTCATAGTTTTGCTCTAACAGGTGTTTTTAAAATCTCAGCTTGTAAACGTTTCACAGACCTGTCAGTGTTTCCTTCTCTCACTGTTGTCTTAAATATGAGACGTTTACTTCTTGTCTCATAGTTTTACTTCAGTAAATCTTATAGTTTTGTTATTTGATTGATTTAGTTTTGGATTTTGAAATCAAACGTTTTGCGTCTGAATTTTGTGTCTCAGTTGTGAAGCAGTGTCAGTGTAATATCTCACATGTTTATATCACAATCTTTTTCTCAGATATTTGACTTTATCTGATTTTTTTCTTGAATTTCTCCCTTTCAGTCGTAGATTTGCATGGATAAGACGCCCTTTTTATAATTTTCTTGTGCTTTTTGTTTTGTGATTTTTCTACCTGGGCCTCCGTGTAAACCACCGATTCTCCATCAACTCGTCAGCTGTTTCTAAATGATGTCCAACTCGGTCTTTAACGTGTTCGTATTTGAAGGAAAAGTGCGATGTGTGTTTCTTCTCTGATGAGTAGTTCGTCTTTTCACTCTTCGTGGAACAAACCAGAGACGTTCCTTCTGAATGTGTCATCATGTGAAAGTTCTCCAGATCAAACAAACAAACCTGGTATATTTGGTATCTTTGGAAAGTTTTGCTAAAATCTTTCTGTGTTGCTGTTTGCTTGTTTTGGGGTTTGGATGTTGTTTTTGCAGCATGCCTGCTTCTCATAGCTCAGAGAGGCGAACACGGCGACACCTTTGGAAAAAACCCGGAAAACAGGAACAAACACAAGTATTAGTTTGAACTTGAAACTTAAAGAGAAACAGAGTAAAGACATGAGGAGAGTCTGAACGAGCAAACTGTGGATAAAAGGTGATTTAAAAGAAAGTGCTGTGTCAGTTTACGTGCAGTGTGGGGACCTGGGTCTTTGAGCAGGTTTATGAGGACATTTCTTGCA
>NC_142114.1:31715000-31822500 GCF_056152115.1 Neolamprologus brichardi | reverse complement strand
GGTACAGTCTAAATGTTTGTAATGTCTGCTTTGACAGGTCCTCAGTCTCTCATAAAGGAGGAGTTCATGCAGGAGTGTCTGCAGATCGACCTGCCCCCCCACACCGACCCCTATGGCCACCCACGGCCTGTCGGCATGTATCCCAGCATGCCTTTGTCTCCCCCAGGTCAGTGTGCTGCTCCTTGCTGTCAGCGTGCGAGACGCCGTGACGCTGTTGTAACACAGTCGTGTTTCCTGCAGGCAGCAGCTCCATGGTGCCTGCAGCTCTGACTGCCGGGGGGGTCGGCGGCGGTTTGGACGGACCCGGCCTCCTTCAGATCGCTCCGCCTCCTAACCACGGCGGGCAGGCTTCACCGCCTCACTCAAATCCACCTCACACTCCCCAGCCCCCCCATCCCCCCACCCCAGCCTCCCCACATCAGCAGAGCCCAGAGTACAGTGGCCCCCACAAACCTGGTACTGTACGCTAAGTACTATGTACTACCTGTGCTTAGTACTACGTCTGTAGTATAATGAATGTCCTGTGTGTCTCCACAGCCAACTGGGCAGGTAACAGCCCTGTCCCCTACACCTCTGCAGGACCGCAGCATAGTGGGCGGGGCAACCAGCCACATCCACCATTGCATCATCATCCTCATCATCATCAACAACACCACGCCCCCAACACTCACTTCTGTAAGACAGCATGTTAAATTTTACTGCTCTATTCAGTACCATAGTACTGCGAGTACTGCAGTATTGCTGAGTACTGGGTCTGTGTTTGTTTCTGCAGGGTCACAGCATCACAGCACTGCTCCGTATCCACAGCCAGTATCCAACCACCCAGGTACCACACCTGTCCACAAACCCCGCCCCCTGACTCTGACCTCACTTTATTAATAAAGATTCAAAACATAGTGGCCGACATCCCCAAAATACAAAATGTCCCATCTTAGTGAAGCAGGTCCAAAAAATGTTAATGTAAAAATAAAGTGCCCTGATACTCACACCTATCTGAGTTCCCTGAAACAAAGATGTCCTCACTTACAGAAGTAAAAGCTCAGGTAATAAAAGGTTGAGAAGCACTTTTGTCTCCAGTTTTTCAGGATGTTTGGGGAGCAGGTCCGCCATGTTCTGATCTGTGTCTCGATCCTCAGGTCCAGAGTTCTGGTGCTCCATCTCCTACTTTGAGCTGGACGTTCAGGTTGGTGAGATGTTTAAGGTCCAGTCCAGCTGTCCCCTGGTGACCGTGGACGGGTACGTGGATCCTTCGGGAGGAGATCGATTCTGTTTGGGACAGCTCAGCAATGTCCACCGTACGGCCGCCAGCCACCGCGCCAGGTGAGCGGTCGTTTAGTGGGTGGCACCATGAGAGTTATTGTGGTGTTAGTATTTAATGTTGCTGATGTTGTTGCCCTGCAGGCTCCACATCGGCCGGGGGGTTCAGCTGGAGTGTCGGGGGGAGGGTGACATCTGGATGCGTTGCCTTAGCGACCACTCTGTGTTTGTCCAGAGTTTCTATCTGGACCGGGAGGCGGGCAGAGCACCAGGCGATGGCGTTCATAAGATCTACCCTGGAGCATACATCAAGGTGAGTGCGTGGAGCGGTAGACGCCGCGAATGACCATCTGAGCCCAGACGGGCTCGGTTTCACTCAGGTCCATCAGATATCGTCAGAACCCCTGCGAGGGTTCCAGTAACCAATCAGATTCGGGCTACATCACTACTGTTACACGTTTACCTTTGTCCACCATTTCAGTTTTCTGGTCCGTCTGTTTTACGGTTTTCTGGACGTAAAACGGACGGACAAAGACATGTTTGGCAATCGCAGCAAGTAAAGCAGCGAGTCTATCTTCCTTTTACAGATTTGATCTTCCTGATTTGTAAAGAGATCCGAGTTTCTCTGAGAGGTTTGTTTGGGCCGTGTTTCTCGATACTTGGACAGCTTTGTTGTAACTTCTTCAGCAGCTTGTTGACAGTTTTATAGGACATAGATTTGTGCATGATTGGACATCAAAGTGTGAATTGGCTCCTGTTTCTATCAGGTGGTTTTGGCTCTGCTGGCAGTTTTGCTCTTTGTTAACCCTAGCTCATTATGGCGTGTTCAGTACGTGGCTGTTTTTGCCCACCATGTTCCCGCACATTTACACCTGGATGGATCCATCACAGAGAAGCGTGCGGTAGGTTCTTCCCCAAGGATATTTGGCATGCAGACTGTCATCGAACGACCACCTCTACCACCTGAGCTACAGCCACCCCGGTGTCTCACCGGTGTGCCTGTGTCACCCGTCTGTGTTCAGGTGTTCGACCTGCGGCAGTGTCACCGGCAGATGCAGCAGCAGGCGGCAGCGGCTCAGGCAGCTGTGGAGACTCAGGCAGCCGCGGTGGTCGGTGCAATTCCCGGTCCGAACAGTGTGGGAGGAATCGCGCCTGCTGTCAGTGAGTATCACCTGCCAGTGACAGACCGGCACAGGTGTCATTTTTACAGTTTGGTCCGGAGTGCAGACGGTAACTCTTAAATCAGGGAAAAGACCGTGTTTGTGTGCGTGTGTGTGGAGCGCCTCCTGCTGGACGGAGAGTTTTTGGCCTGAAATTTAAATTGTGAGCTGATGGGCGGGGTTAGGCTGAAGCAGGAAGTGTGTGGAAGGTGAAGCGAGGCCTTCAACGAGTTCTCTCTGATTTTAAGATCTGCAGCTCGAATGTTTCACAGGAAAAGGTCCCAATACAATCAGAGCTGAGACACAGATGTAATCTGATTACCTGATTCTCCAGCACGGAGGACCAACAATGAAACATCCATAGGAAATAAATCAATTACTCAGTAAATGGATTCATATCTGTAAGTGCAAAACGATCATTAAAACTTACATTAATTAGGAGGTAACGAAAAGACGCCTGTGGGTCAGTCAGCTGGTCACCTTACTGTGATTGTCAGGCGTCTCTCCTGGAATAAAGAAGTTCAAATCCATAAAACAGGAAAAGGAGAAATCAAAAAATAAACAGGGTGACAAAAGCGAATCGATGAATCAATAAATTATAACATGAACCAGACGCAGGGCTTAAAAGACTTACCTGCAGAGTAAATCGAGTCAGATTCGTGTTGGACATTTTGCGCCTCAGTGCGACTTTCTGCTTTTTCATGCATTTAATGTTATTTCACTTCCTTTTTATGGTGGGCGGCCTCGGCCCTCGGTGTAAGCCTCGTGGTTTTAATTTCACATGTTTTAGTTTCTGTGTCTCACCTGTGCTTCCTCCCGCAGGTGTGCGCTCAGCGGCCGGTCTGGGCGTGGACGACCTCCGCAGGCTGTGCATCGTGCGGCTGAGCTTCGTCAAAGGGTGGGGGTGTGACTACCCACGGCAGAGCATCAAGGACACCCCCTGCTGGCTGGAGGTGCACCTGCACCGAGCGCTGCAGCTGCTCGACCAGGTGCTGCACATGCTGCCGCCGCGAGAGCACGCACTCTAGGACCTCCGCGCTCTGCCCACAAACGCACCACAGCAGGGGTCGGTTCACACGGGTTTCAGACAATCAGCCAATCGCAGCGTCTTGTCTCTGCTGTCATTTAAGTTTGTTTCTGTGGAAACCAGCGTGACTCGTTAAAGGGTCAGTTCACGCGAGCTTGGTGTCTGCTCGAGCATCCACGCTGGCCTGCAGTTTATTAGTTCCGCCCCCTCAACAGGTGAACTGACCCTTTAAGCCTGATGTCAGAAATCAGCTGATTACCAAAAAAACCTCGTCATCGTCATCTTCCTCCTTCTGTCGGTTTTTAGTTCCTTTAGCTAATTGTCGACCAAAGAGCCATTCCTGTTCCTTTGATGACATCATATCCTGTTTACGTTGCGTTTCTGCTCCCTCTGACGGTCACATTATTTATTCTGTCGTCTGCTTTTTTTCTCACGTTTAACTCATTTAAAGGCTTTTATACTGAAAGAGTGCAAAGCTCTGAATCATCAGCTGTCTCTTCAAATTAAAAGTCTGGTGGATAAAGATCTTCGTCTTTGTTCGTCTTTCACTCTGCAATTCAGACACTTCAGAGGAACACTCTCCTCTCCATCCACACGCAGTGATCAGGTAGGGCGCTCCCAGGAAGTCCATCCAGTCGTCAGGACGTTTCATGACTGATCCAGGTGACTTCTGCAGTCTCAGCTGACCGGATGATTGAAGAGCTGCGCTGGAAACGATCAAACGAGGAACTTCATGCACAAGAGCTGCTCCACTTAGTGCAGCAGGGAGCTGAAACAGAAAACAGGCCACACACCCCTTCAATATACTGACGCGCACACACACAAATAATCAGATTCTTATTAGAGTTATAGAGTATTTTTAGAGTTTATGAATAAAGGCCAAGTTATGAAGACGAAACACGAGCACCACGCTTCTTCTTCTACGCCCAACATTTTTCATCAAAGCCGAGGAAATTAGGAAGCCGGTCCGTGTTGTACCTTCATGGACCTGCTGCGTAACAACCTGCACACATGTTTGGACCCACGGCTGAACTCTGAGTCAGTGCAAAGGGTGTGAGCTTTAGTGAAACGAGATTCTTTGTAATTCAGTCTGCTGTGGTTCAAATGTTCTTGATAGTGACAGAGCTCCTCTGGATCCTCTCTGCAGCAGCAGGAGGAAGAATTATATTTTCCACGGCTGCGTCTCGTTCATGTGACCTGCAGGAAGCAGCAGTAACAACGACGTGCTCAAGTATGTCACATGATCTGTCTGTAGTCCACGTTCAGAACGCTGTGGAGACATCTCAGCTCGCTCAGCAATCCAGAAACACAGTCCAGAGTGTAGCTAAACCCATTTTCAGTTACTATGTTTGATTATTTTATTTTTAAATATTTACTTTTTTAAGACCATTGTTGGTTTTAATCTAGTTTAAACCAAACCAAAGCTGGATTTAGCTAGTAGCTAGCGAGCTGATTGGAGACCAAAACAGCCAATCAGAATTTTTGCATCCAAGTCTGTGATTGGTTGGTTTTGTGGCACATTTATGACGTTGTACAGAGAGTTGAGCGTGCAGGGAGCAGAGATGTTGAGAGCAGGTCTGCAGACGTCTGCAAGCACACAGAGCAGAGATCTGAGCGAGAGCAGCTGTTACTGTGTGTTTATGGATATTAGCAAACACTGAAACACAGAGTTTCTTTGCTCAAAGTAATTTTCTCCTCAAAATGCAACTATTTACTTGCAACAATGATTTCTGTGCACTCAGAATAGAGGCACAAAAATAAGGCCATTCGAAGGAGTAGCAGGGCCACATTAAGAACCTGTTAATGATCGTTTGGACAGTAAAGTGGATTACACTTACAGTAGTCGGCTCGGCTGCTGTCCCCTCTACAAATGGCTCGAGTAGGCGAATCAGTGAAACGAGTCAATCAGCCTGTGAAACAACACCTGTCCTCTTACTGTTCCAGGCCGTCGATGACCTCACAGCTGTAAAAATCCGCTCTTCGATGATTTCCCGTCCGAGCAGCTTCTGCAGCGTCCTCACGCTGATTACCACCCTGCATCTGTGAGCTGAAGCACAAATCACGTCCTTCCTTTAACAATTGTGAGGTACGACCTCACAGTTTGTCCTGATACAACATCTGTTATCTGCACAGATCAGTGATATTTGTTTTCTTAATGTGGCCCTGATACTCAGTCATAGCCCCCCCCCCCAAATGTGCTTTCTAAAAGAAGTCCAAACTGAGTCCCTCAAAGATGCAGAGTTCCCTGAGGTTCTTTCAGACACTGCACTGACATTTTGTCTGGTTTTGAGTGTTTTAGGTGCTTGTTTTAGGACTTCAGCTCCCAGCACACCCTCGGTCCCACTCAGCCACTCTCACCCGCGTGTTCTCAGCCCATCAGGTCTCCATGCTCCTGTTTTATGCATATCTGTGTTTGCTCATGCACACCGGGTCAACACAGTGCAGTGAAGTTAACCATATTTGCATCATAATCTCATCTAAGAGCATTCAGCAGAGAGATCTGTTTTCAGAATGCTGCTCACAGTGACCTAAAACTTCAAAATTAATAGAATAGCTTCTATTGTCACTACACACATGCACAATGAGATCCAGAGCATCTGTGTTGAAGAAAACCAACCAAAATGAAAACGAAAGAACAGCAGCACACAGAGGTCGAACACTGCCCCCTGCAGGCATGCATGAGTCCCAGTCTAAATGTGACTGGAGGAGCTGAAAGAGTCCAATCTGACCAGTGCACAGGGTTGGTGGAACCAAATGGCAACAGTGCTGAAAATGCTGATGGAGAAAAAGTGTCCAACTGTTACAGAGAGTCACGCGTGAATGACCGCAGCTTGTTGGCCGCCCCTCCCTGAGCCTGGTTCTGCTGGAGGAGTCTTCCTGTTAAAAGGGAGTTTTTCCTTCCCCCTGTCACCATGTGCTTGCTCATAGGGGGTTTTCTCTGTATCATTGAAGGGTCTTTACCTTACAACATAAAGCACCTTAAGGCAACTGTTGTTCTCTGCAGACACACCTGTTACTCTGTAGACTCTCAAATTTGGACTCTTCCAAATAACTCCCACACAGGTGCTCCGAGGGTCTCTGGCTGCCTTTAGATTTGTGTCTGGAAAGACTTTGGTGGTATCTAATGTTTACCTCAACAATCAGACAGGTGGAAGGTTAAAGGTCAGGAAAATCATGGACTCTGATTATCTGATGAAAGCAAAGTCTAAACTTGAAAACGTGAAAATCTGTGTTTCCGTCACTTTGCGTCCTTACAGAAAAAATGTTCAAGTAAATTATCTGATGTATTTGTTTCATATTTTTCTACCACGTCACCTCCCATGGCTCTTAATAACAAGAAAAAGAAGAAGGAGAATAGAACCTTTAATAAATATGAAAAGATTTAGAAAATACTTTGATTAACCATGATATGGATCATGTTTATTGTTGCAATAAATACTTGAAACAACAAACAGCCTCTGTGGTCAGATCAAAGGCACAAAGCTGGATGCTATAATGTGTGTATAAGTGATTTACTGATGTAAACACTGTGGTTATTTTGCGGTAATCAATGAAAAATGATCACGGTGATCATTACAATATGGCGCCAACAAGGACAAAGAGAGGGCGCCTGTAAAGTTTAAACGTTTCATGTTCACCCTCTCATTGGTAACACTAAAGTGACGTAATTGCATTTACAGCCACTCGCAGACGAGGTCTCTGCATACTAAGATGCTAGGGCGGGGCTTAGTGAGTTGATCGTGTTTGGACCAATAGCAGGTTAAGCTTCTTAAAAGTATGGATATTCATTAGATTGGGGCGTGGTCTAACAGTGGCGGACCGGCAACAGCGAACATGGAGGTTTAGTTGTCGCCTTGTGTCCGTTGGAGAAGGAGGGTCTCACTGACGCGCATTTTATTTTCACTTTTCCTTTGTTATACTTTGTTTTTTCGCATTCTGTTCGGGCTTCGACATGGAGATGAAGAAGAGGATTAGTCTGGAGCTGAGGAACAGAAATCCAGCCGAGGCAAGTAACTACATCACTTTAATTTATTTATTTCCTGAAGAAACTGGTGAAGGATGCCGTGTGAAGCTATGACGATGCTGATAACATTCGGCGTGGGCGGCCGTCGACTTTTCCCCAACCCGCGGACTGATCTTTTGTCGGTGTTTTTGAACGAATAGACGCGACATGTTTGTGGCTCCAACATGGAGGAAACTCCGCTTGGTCCTGGAGGAATCCGCCGCGTGCAGGCTCGCTCCCTCTCCCGCGCTCACTTCTCGCGGGGCAGCCTCGCGCGAGCCTCCCACAGCTAGCACACGGGCTAACAGGCTAACCTGCCGAGTGCCCAGCCCGCATAACAGAACCGCGGCCGGGTGAGCGCGCCGAGAGCCGCCGCAGGTGCTCGGCGGTATCGAGAAAATGCAGTCGCGGACTGTGGCTGGGCTCCGCTGCATTTGTTTGAACGCCCCGGGGCGACCGCTCGGCCAGGCCGGCTCCCATTTTAACCTTCACCGTTAGAGAGTTACTGATCTGCGATGGTCGTGCTGTGATGGCGTTTGCAGCCGGACTCCATTCTCATTTCAGCGTTTAAGTGCACATAGTTCTAGGTCAAGTCATTTTTTTCTACCATAACATCATTAAAGGGTCTCCACAGTTTCTTTGTCGGCACGGGTCAGCTCAACACAGGCGCTGTCTAAAATCGATACTTTGTTCACGTTAAATTGGAGTTTTAACAGTTGTTGTTCAGTCTGCTGTTCCCGCCCTCCTCGCTGTGTTTTCAGGCGCACGAGTGCCGCGCGCTTAAATCTTACAAAAATTGCACGAGGTTCGGTGGGAGGCGGATTTAAACGACGGAGAGGGTTTTTAAAAAGTTTCTCACACGGTCGCACGCACACCACTGTTACGATCACCGGTGGGAGAGCACACCTCACCCACCGGTGATCGTAACAGTGAAGCTGAGCGCCGGTTTTCTGGTCACGTAATAACCGCTATATGGATGAGATCCAGCGGGAGAGGGGGAGTGCTGGCCCGGGCGAAGAGCTCTGACCGAAACGGAAGGAAAGTGACCCTCGTTTAGTTTTGTGAAACGTCTGAAACCCGGGTTTACTAGATGCCCCCCCCCTCCACGAATTGCTGGGCATATACAGCGTTACACCACGTGGTTATTCATGTACCTGAGAACGGCCATACCTGCTTACCCCCCCCCAGCCTGCTGGATCTGTGTCGTTGTTGTCGTTGTCATCGAAACATATAAATCATGATGACCCGCGCATGCTCAAAACCAGGGCTGGTGAAGCTTTACGTGTGTTCTTTGATATTTTTATTTCACCTTTGTACAGGTAAATCTCACTGAGATATCTATATCATGGTTAAAGCACTTCTGGATGGATGCAAACTGCATTTTGTTGCCTTGTACCTGTGACATGTGCAATGACGATAAAGTTGAATTCTATTCTATTCTACAGGGTGGGCCATTTCTATGGATACACCGTAATAACATGGGAATGGTTGGTGATGTTAAAGTCCTGTTTGTGGCACATTAGTATATGTGAGGGGGCAAACTCCTCAAGATGGGTGGTGACCATGGTGGCCATTTAGAAGTCGGCCATCTTGCATACAACTTTTGTTTTTCCAATAGGAAGAGGGTCATGTGACACATCAAACTTATTGGTAATGTCACAAGAAAAACAATGGTGTGCTTGGTTTCAATGTAACTTTATTCTTTCACGAGTTATTTACAAGTTTCTGACCAAATGTGTTCAATGTGCTGCCCATTGTGTTGGATTGTCAATGCAACCCTCTTCTCCCACTCTTCACACACTGATAGCAACACCGCAGGAGAAATGCCAGCACAGGCATCCAGTATCCGTAGTTTCAGGTGCTGCACATCTCGTATCTTCACACCATAGACAATTGCCTTCAGATGATCCCAAAAATAAAAGTCTAAGGGGGTCAGATCGGGAGACCTTGGGGGCCATTCAACTGGCCCACGATGACCAATCCACTTTCCAGGAAACTGTTGATCTAGGAATGCTCGGACCTGGCACCCATAATGTGGTGGTGCACCATCTTGCTGGAAAAACTCAGGGAACGTGCCAGCTTCAGTGCATAAAGAGGGAAACACATCATCATGTAGCAATTTCAAATATCCAGTGGCCTTGAGGTTTCCATTGATGAAGAATGGACCCACTATCGTTGTACCGATAGTGGGTCCATTAGTTGTACCGACTGATGCCACTCTCCAGTGACATGCGGCGAGTGCTATGCTGTGGGCTCTTGCTGAATGAAGCTAGGACAGCCACTGATGTTTCTTCATTAGTGACAGTTTTCTTGCGTCCACATTTTGGCAAATCCAACACTGAACCAGTTTCACGAAACTTAGCAAGCAGTTTGCTAACTGTAGCATGGGAGATGGGTGGTCTCGTAGGGTGTCTTGCATTGAAATCTGCTGCAATGACCCGGTTACTGCGTTCACCAGATATCATATTTCGATCCGCTCCTCACGTGTTAACCTCTTCGACATGTCAATGGCTGTGAACAAAGAGAAACTTGTAAATAACTCATGAAAGAATAAAGTTACGTTGAAACCAAGCACACCATTGTTTTTCTTGTGACATTACCAATAAGTTTGATGTGTCACATGACCCTCTTCCTATTGGAAAAACAAAAGTTGTATCCAAGATGGCCGACTTCTAAATGGCCACTATGGTCACCGCCCATCTTGAGGAGTTTGCCCCCTCACATATACTAATGTGCCACAAACAGGACTTTAATATCACCAACCATTCCCATGTTATTACGCTGTATCCATAGAAACGGCCCACCCTGTATTCTATATGAGGTCTCGTTTTCAAGCGAGTCCCAGAGTTACAGGTGTGTATGAAGTTACACACCTGTAACTGGGCAGGGAGATGTGTGAGTGTGTAATAGCGGCGGGCTACAGTAATTTTTAAATGCTGACGCGTCGGAAGATCGTTTATTTAACACATTATATTTTACGGTCACAGACTGCAGTCTGTTTGTACGCCACCAGGTGGCAACAGGTGAGTGTGAGGCAGGCAAGCTGAGAGTTTGAATAAACCTGTGATGTATAATGTGGTGTAAATTTTACTCTCTTTGTCATGTGATGCGGTGGCGCTCAGGTGGCCGAGCTGGTGGTGGATAACTGTCGCTCCAGCGACGGTGAGGTGGAAGGACTCACGGACGATTACACGGGGCTGGAGATCCTCAGCATGGTGAACGTCGGCCTCAGCTCGCTCGCCAAACTGCCCTCACTGCCCAAACTACGCAAGGTCAGTTCACCCGCAGGTGTGACACCTGAACACAGCGCAGTCAGGCGTGTGTGCAGTGATGAACGTCACATGTGACCTCTGATTGGATGTACCTTCTGAATGTTTCTTATGACCTTTGACCCCAGCGCTGACCCTCACACTGAGAAGATGAACGATATTCCACTTTTATACATTAGCTTGTTTCTGCCACAGGAAAGCGTATTGTGAGATACCTAATTTAGAGATATGGCGCCCACACACATCCATCTGCATCCGGATAATAAGGAAATCCACGGAGCTGGATCCTGGTTAGCAGTACTAACTTTGATTTCAACTCAGAGTTTGGAGTTATGTTTGACTTTGTTTGTTTTTCAGTGGTGGAAACAAAGTTTCATACTTTTGGAGATGAATGAAAGTATTTGAAGTACTGCTGCAGTACTTCTACTGAGTCGATAGATGAGGAAAGATCTGGCAGGAATGAGCTGAGTAGTTGTTGCTGTCTGTGTGCTGCTTCCTCCTCTCAGCGCACCTGATGATGCGTTTCCTGTGTTTCAGTTGGAGGTGAGCGATAACACCATCTCGGGGGGTCTGGACGCGCTGGCGGAGAAATGTCCCAGCCTGACTTACCTGAACCTGAGCGGGAACAAGATCAAGGATCTGAGCACCATCGAGCCTCTGGTACGTCCATTCATTAAGCTCGTTAGGCCGATCGCTAACGAAGCACCTGAACCTGTCGACCGGAGACCCTGAAACGTAGCAGCAGATTAAAGTCGGGGAGTCTGGCGTCCATGTTTTTGAGGGTTCCTCTGCTTTGTTCTTGTACTGCAGCAAAACCTGAAGAACCTGAAGAGCCTGGACCTGTACAGCTGTGAGGTCTCGGCGCTGGACGACTACAGAGAGGGCGTCTTCGAGCTGCTGCCTCAGCTCACTTACCTGGACGGGTTTGACGAGGAAGACAACGAGGTGCCCGACTCCGAGGCCGAGAACGGTGAGCCGCTAACGCGGAGTCTCTCTGACCCGACCGAGGGGCGGGGTCTGTTTGTTTTTCATGTGCACGCTTCGTTAAGCCGTAAATGTTTCCGTCCACTGAGCGCGAGCAGATCTGCTGGTCGCCTTCAGCCGACTGATTCGGATTAAGGACAGGAAGTGGTCCACGGGGAGGACGAACGTCCTGTTTCTGATGTTAGGATGTTTTGTTCCAGATGAGGATGATGAAGCCGGCCCGCCGGGAGATGACGACGATGAAGACGACGATGAGGATGAGGAAGGCTCTGAGGGAGACGAGGTCGGTCTGTCGTACCTGATGAAGGAGGGAATCCAGGTGAGAGGTCATGAGGTAAACAGAGCAGGGGAGGAGGAGCTTGCCACGGCGTGCTCACAGTTTAACGTGTTTTTAACATATTTTAAGGATGAAGAGGACGATGGAGACTACGTCGAGGAGGACGAAGAGGACGAGGAGGAAGAAGAGGATGGAGGTTTGTTGGGTTGTTGTTTTTTCACAGCCCCTGTGGCGGTCGTCACGGTGACTTCACCGTCGATGTCTGTGTTACAGTGACGATGACATCATGGCGTTTAAACTGCACGCTTAGGCCACGTTTCCCTGGTGACAGCTTTTACATGTGCGTGGTTACCCGATGATGTTGCGCTGTCATGTGATTGATGTGTTCGATGAAACCCGCTCAGTGCAGCGCCACCTAGTGGTAAAAATGCTGTGAAGGAATCGTAGTTCCTTCTGTCAGGGTTGCTTCCTCAGTGTCACCGTGTTATTGATCACTGATTACTGATTATTGATCAGGTGATTGATGGCTGCTCTGATTTCCTCAGATGAGGACGGCGCCGCTGTTCAGGGCGAGAAGAGGAAGAGAGACGCCGATGATGAAGGTGAAGATGACGACGACGAGTAGTCCAACCACCTTCGTACGCTATATCGTCTGACCCCCCCCCCGCCCCGCCCCTCCCCACCTCCCCCTGACCCTGGCAGGACGTGGTTATGGAGCTCCAGACAAACAGGAAACTGCGATTAGGCTCATCGCTGTCCTTCACCGCGGTGATGTCACTCCTCCGCCGGCCAGCTGGTCAGCAGGAAGTCGATAACAGAGCTCAGAAATGCGCCGCGTTCCCTCAGACACGCACAGATATGGGATTCAGGAAAGTCATGAAGGACAAAAACATAGGAACACCTCAGCAGCTGCTCAATCTGCTCCAGATTCCTCATCCTCATCCTCCGCCTGCTGCTCATCACACAGACAGCAGGGGGCGGCGACACGCCATTCCTCACTCCTGTGATACATTTAACAATCCCAGCAACGCCCTTCGTGATTGGTGTTTATCTCAATCATGTCTGTGAAGGTTCTCGCTCATCGTGGTCATCGTGGTCTAAGGAGCTTGGAAAGAAACGCGTCTGGACTGCAGACCTGAAGCGTCTCAGAGGTGAAACATCTTCAAGCCACTTAGTCCAGACGCTTTTCTTTGCAAGCTCTTAGACATCACGGCGCTGTCAGACTGTCTGCCTAGAGAACGCGGCGTGTTCCTGTCTCCTTTATTGATTATCGATCAGCTGGAAGGCGGAGCTCCTCCCAGTCAACCCAGTTCTCCTGAGCCTGTGACTCCACTCTACACTACCCATGATTCTCAGCAGCTGATTGCGCCAAACATGGATCCAGAGTTGCCCTCTCTCTGCTCTCTGATTGGATGACTCCAAAGCTCTTTGTAGTTGGCTCCTCCCCTAAGCTTTTTTCTTCATTCTTTTAAATTGACTGTTACTGTTTTAACCCCGCCCCCGTCACCTGTGGGTCTGCGGCCTCCCTTCCCACCCCCACGGGTCCCTGTGTAAATAGAAGTGAACTGGTCTCTGTAGGTTTGTGCTGTCGTCCGTTTGGCCTGATCTGTCGTGTTTGGAAGCGTGACGCTGGAGCGATGCTCCTCCTCCTCCGTAATTTTATTTTTTTATTCCTGTGTTCTGATCGTGTTGCTGTAACCAGAGTGTTTTTGAATAAAATGACTGAAATCTCCACGTCTTCTCCTTTCTCGTCACATCTCAATGATTCACGCCCTAAATTATGAAAACAATTTTATTTTTCACTTTAGAATAAAGAACAATCAGAAATGGAACGGCTCCTCGTGTTCTTCTTCCTGATGGTGTCGTCTCTTGGTGTAGCTACGTCTATCACTGCGGCGTGCGTGTCCACCATCACCAGTTTGTCCAGCAGGAAGTCTCGGGGTTGGCTGCTGTGGCAGCGCCCAGCTCCTGGACTGTGTTCCTGCGCCGCCACGATCCGTATCCAGTGATGATGAATCTTTTTGTGGAAATCTGCTGCAGGTTTCCAACCTGTTGGTTTCCAGCTGTAGTTGCAGCTCTTCGCCTGCAGAGGGCAGAGTTGTCCCTTTGTGAGGGTCATGATGTGTCACACCTGATGCTTAGTTAAAATAAGTTCCCTGGTGAGCCACGCCCATTTTTCAGATGTTTTATTTTGAATATTTTGCAATAAGCAGATGAATCACTTACTGATCGATGATTGGTTCTTTCTGCTGACAGCTCATCAAATGATTTCACATCATTTCAGTCACTTCCTGCTGTGAGTGCGTGTTTTGACTCGACATACTCCTGTCATGAGCACTCGGTGCTCTGAAGATTTATTTTGTCCTTATATGGATGTACAGCACAATGAGGGGCGGAGCCAAGCACACGCAGCTCTGATTTCTGTGATAAAAATGTTTTACTTCACTTTTTATAGAAACTGTTTGAAGGAGGAAATTAAACAGAGTCTGGATCAGTCTCTGTTTTTCACAGACGAGCGTTCGGGCGTCTCACAGCGTCATGGTGACGATCAGGTGGTCAGAGTTCATCGTGAGACTCATAAAGTCATAAAACTGATTTGATAAGCTTCAGGTGCCAAATCATTGACCTTGTTCCTCATCTTAAACCTGCTCTTTGATCTTTTACCATTATAATCCGTCTCAGAGGTCAAAGGTCACCGTACAGAAGCGCGGGCTCTTTCTGTGATCATGAAACTGACCTCGCAGTCCGTCGTTGGTCAGTCATGAAGCAGAAGTGGTGTTTATGATGAAACCTGCAGTCAGCTGACACTGATGAGGTAACGCACACACACACACACACCTACACGCACACACACACCTACACGCACACACACACCTACACGCACACACACACCTACACGCACACACACACGCACAGCTGCAGACGACGCCGATCCATCGATCTGATGTTCACCTCACATTTACTTACAGACTTTGTTTATGGCGCTTGGTGTTGTTCCCACAGGGAGGCGACTAACGCTGACCTGTGTGTGCCTCACCTGTGTGCTGCAGGTGTGTGTGTGTGTGTGTGTGTGCCTCACCTGTGTGCTGCAGGTGTGTGTGTGTGCCTCACCTGTGTGCTGCAGGTGTGTGTGTGTGTGTGTATGTAAATGTCTTTGATTTGTTTCGATCATCAGACTCCACCTGATAAGCAAATGATCTGCAGTTTGCATCCAGTTTGAATGAGAGCGACCTGCACGCCTGCTGATGCTGGAAAACACCTGCTTTACTCTGCAGCGGGGACGTAGGCGTGTCCACCGCAGGGCGGTGACCAGCGAGGGACTTTGAAGCTCTCAGACGTCACTGGTGAGTGGGCCTGCTCTTCCTCAGCTTTGTTCTCCTTTTCATGACTCTGGAGTTTTGACAGGCTGGTCACGACGGCTTCAGCGTCCCGCTCTCGTCCTCAGAGGTTTAGGATGATAAATGTGGTGCACGCTGTCGGCTGAATCTCACTGTAACTGAACCCCTGCAGGTATCACACCTGCGTCTCAGCTCAGCCTCTGCACACACCAGCCGGCTCCTCCGCAGGAGCAACCTTTAACCAGCAGAAGTCACGATGATGCTTCCTGCCTTCAGTCTGATCCGAGCGCCTGCGAGGCGTTTTTAGCCGCGGTGCAGGAGAGCGCCCTGAAAACTGGCACGCTGAGCATTTATTAGTACAGACAGGTGAGTCTGCAGGTGTGACCTGAAGGTGTTTCTCATCTCAGCTGAGAGTCAGTTGGCAACAGCAGGTCTCTTAGCAACAAGAGCTCACACACTGCAAGTTCAGTTTTCATCCCTTCTGAGGACTTTACATTAACTCACATTCGTTTCCTGCAGATCCTCTGACGTCCAGCAGAGGCAGCAGTGAGCTTGTCTCAGAGACTCCATGTTAAAACGTTACAGCAGAAATAAACGTGTTTACAGGATGGTACTCGAACGTGATAGGGGCGTGGCCTCTTTGACCAACAGGTATCTGTAGCTGCTAGCCATCTGCTAGCATCACCTGAACTGGAAACCGTGTTTGTGCTGTCAGAGCCTTTGGCGAGTGAAATTCGAGAATTTTGATTGGATGTGTCTGTGGAAGTGGATGTAATTCATCTAAACCTTAAATCTAATCTGAATCCAACGTTCCACAGAATAAACTTAACCCCAGTGTGAGGCCCCACATTGACTCAAAACAGGAACACACACACACTCCTCATTAGCAGATTAAACAGACGCAGATCCAAGTTGAGTTTGCAGGTTTTATTTTAGCACATGAACTGATCAGGACTCACAGCATCACCACCTGCTTCACATCCCTTCAGGACTACATCTCCCATCATCCCCTCTGGGTTTAAGGCTACAGCAGCTGGCGAGGAGAAGTGCGAGTATAAATTGATCAAAACACAGGAAGAGGAAACAGATACAGCACGTGCAAGGACAGATACAGGTCAATGAAATCAATCACAATCAACCGGTTCTCACACCCGCCTCTGACGGATGTGAAACTACCTGTTTGTTATTTATTACTCTGAGCTTCGATCATCTTCAGCTCAATACAATCTGATAGAAAAATAAACTTAGAGGAAACTCGCTGATTGTTATTGTGGAATCAAAAAACTCCAAATAAAAACAGGTGAACCGTCTGAGCGCGCTCATAGGTGTGCACCGCGAAGAAACTGAGTGTGACGGGTTGTTTCCATGGACACGCATGATTCGAGGTCATGCTATGGCTGTTAAAGACACCCTGGATGTTGAACCTGCTTCATAGTGCAGACCTCAGGAGCTCTGATTGGACAGTTGGTCCAGCTCCTGATGAACTTTGACACCTGAGTTTCCAGCTACGACTGAAGGTGCCACATTCAGAGAAGAAGAGTCCGAGCAGGACGAAGCAAAAGCCGGTCGCAGCGTAGATCGGTTCATCCTCGCCGTGACGGCGGCTGAGACGATGACCGGTCAGATGATTCTTGTGTGAACTTTTCTAACCACGTGTGAAAGTGAGCTGTTTGTTCCGATGAACCTGGTTCTGGTCTGTTGTTTGACGGCGGAGCGGACGCCAAAAACAAAACTTCATGTACCAACTTTAAATTCCTTAATAACAGCTGCACAAACATCGCTCCGACCTCCTCTGCAGTCAGAACAAAACCAGTCGCATTAACTGGTTCTGATGGAAGTCCAGAGCTCCAGAAAAAGCTGGTCCGTGACGCTGAGCGTCTTCTGTGGGGAAATCAATCATCAGCAGTTCGTCACTTTCAGAGTCGTCCTCCAACTCTGACCTCCACAGCAAACACCTGCATTCACACCGTCGACTGATTACTCTTCAGTTCAAGCCTCAAACTGAAGCACAGGAAGCATAAAGGATCCACAGGTAAGGCCAGGATGAGATCGGGGTCCACAGTTTGCACGTCTCAAACTCTCGTCTTGGCACATTTCGTCTCTCTGACACTGACGTCAGCTAAGTTTCCTTTAAAGGAACCTAAACTGAAAAACTACTCGGGTTAATCAAAGGCAGCGAGCCGACCAACCAGAATCAGGAACCTTTTGAGGAACACTTCCTGTTAGGTTTTGGAGGTTTGACCTGTAGGTTAGTCTCTGAGGAATCGATGCCTCAGGCATCAAGTCCTGGAAGCAGCTACAACCTGAATTTAAAGAGTTTCAAAGTGATTCGTCCATCGGACACGACCGTTCGCCCGCGCCGAGTCGTGCCGGCTCACATCAGGCTCTTGCGGTCCGGGTTTAGTCTGGAACCTTTAGAAGAGGTGAGAGGGGAGGTGGAGTCCAGTTGTTGGTACAACGCCCTGAGCTCCTTCACCTCCTCCAGCACCTCCTGCGCCTGACTCCAGGCCGCCTTCGCCTCCTTCAGGAGTCTTTCTGCCTCGGTCGACTCCTTCCCCCACCTCGCCATTCCCCGCTCACCCTCGCTGTTGCCCCGCACTTCCTTCAGCAGCCTTTCCGTCTTCTCCAACTTCTGGCTGATGAGCTCCTGCAGCCGACTGACGGGCGCCATCGCGGCGGTCGGTGCGGAGGCAGACGAACGACTCCCTGCCGCCGTTTTACTCTTATCGGCTCTAGTCTCAGAGTGGCTCAGGATCTCATCCATGGAGGCGCAGCGGTTTTTCTCTGCCGTCGTGAGGCGTTTTTCTGGCTGGGGGGTCTGCTCCGAGACCACCGTCACCTCACGGGGAAGGCTGTGAGATTTCCCAGCAGCCTCGGCAGTCCGAGCTGAGAGCGCGCCGTCTGTTTTGGACCTGGAATTTTCCAAGCCGGCTCCTTGAGCGTTTGCAGCATCCTCTTCCTGGATCAGGTCCAGAGTCAGCATCCCATCCGAGGAGGAGGTGGAGGCCTGACAGACGGAGAGGAGGAAAATCAACAAAGACACAAAGAGTCTGACGACCAGAACGAAGAGTCGCACAGTCAGTCTGCACATACCTGACAGGTCAGAACAAACGTTTAGGTGCAAAGCAGAGGAAAAACGATTTGTGCCAAAGAAAAGCCCAAAATAAAAACTGTTCAGTGCTTCTATTAAAACAAAGAAAAACTCTGGAAAAACTTACCAACTGTTCAAAACGGCTCATAACCCCAAAATCTGAATAACACAGAACATCCCACCAACACATCCCAGAATAAAGCAGCACGCTGTAGAAAGTGTCCAAACAGGACGTGCCAGCTGCTAACCTGCCTCATCATTCACATCAGAAGTTCGAGGTTTGATGAAGAATAAAGTCCCAGAGGAAGAGGAGGATACTGACCACAGCCAGCAGGTGGCCTCTGGTTGGCAGTCGGCGGTTGTGAGGGATCTTCACTCGATCGCGAGTCAGATGAGACAGCTGCGAGTCCTCGACCATCACCTAAAAACAAACGAGGAAGAAGAAGGCACGTGGCCACCAATCACTGTGGGAGCTGCTGACACCGTCACATAAAGACGACCTGCAGTCATCATCATCATCATCATCATCATCATCATCATCATCATGGTGCTCTCGCAGACAGACCGATGGACGGAGCCGCGAACGCTTCCATGTAGGTAACTTAGCGTTAGCCAGCACGAGCTCAGGACGTCCTGCTGACGCTGGCCGTACTTCCTGTTGACCGTCAGACTGTTTATGCTACCTGGTGATTGGATGGATTCCTAAGTCTAAGGCGTGGCCACCGCATGTCGTGACCTCAGGAGTTTGGATGTAACAGCACATCATCAATAGGACATGCGTGTGGTTCAGCCTGGAACACGCTGTGAAAGACTATTGATCGGGCATCGATGTGAGTATCGAGCGGTGGAAAAGGCAGACAGCTGCTCTGGCACGTGCGCTGCTGCAGAATAAACAGAAAAGTCGCAGGAAACGCCAACATCGAGAGTCAGACCTGCATTAAAATCAGACGCCACTCAGGCGTGTAACAGGAAGTGAGTGGGGGAAGCAGCCCAGTCACGTGAAACACGCATGTTCAGGTTCAGTAAGTTCTGCTTTCATCATGTCTACTTCCTGTATCAAAGAATCAAACCACAGAAACACGTTCAGAAGCTGAAGTCTGATTTTAGCGCCACGGACGTGTTCGACGCCACGGACGTGTTCGACGCCACGGACGTGTTCGACGCCACAGACGGTTCTGCACGACCATCAAACCTCCCGTGAAAACCCAGTTTGTGCCAAAGACACACTCAGAAACAAAAACCTCGATTCAGTTTCATTTACAGCTCAAGGGTGAAAGGTCGTCGACTGTCCCAGACGTCCTCAGCTGATCTGAACAGCTTCCAACTTTAAACCTGGAAAAACTACACAATCTGTCCAGGTGACAAACTGCTAACGTCTGCGGCTTTCAGTGGTGACGAATGAAGGCGGGACTAAACACAGCGGGGCTTCCTGTTTACATAATCAAAGGTCACACCTCGTCCAGAACGCTGTTCTTGGCTCTGGTGATGGCGCCATTCAGGACGCTGATCCAGGATTCTTTCTCCTCTGGGCTGACGGCGAGGAAGACGAGGTTGGGAACCTGCAACCGAGCAGAGACACAACAGAGTTAGTCCACGCCATCAGACACGCCGGTTTGTATTTTTAATGTTCAGGACAGTTTTTCAGGCATTTAGAGCTTTTCATGGAGACGCCACAGACGCAGAAATGATTTTACCTCGAGCTGAAAGTATCTGTTTATTGTTCAGTCTCACACACACGTCTGTACGTTATAACAGAAGAGCCAGCTGCTTTACTGTGAACACCGATTGGATAGGACTGCTGACATCACACATAAGGACCCCGCCCCTGTGAGTGTGTGTGTGTATACATGTTTGTCTGTCAACGTGGGGACGACTATTAGTGCAAAGACCTGTGGGGTCCTCACTGTCACACTTCAAACCAACATGGAGGACATCATGTGAAGCGGTGCTGCGACGTCACCAGTAACCACAGAAAGGGATTCTACTGCACTAGAAAGCAGTAGAATAAATAGAATGGAGCTATCGTTTCGACCGTTCTGTCAAAAAACCTTTTGTTTATCTTGTCGTTACACAAACTGCACACAGAAGCTCTTTGTTTCTGCACACGGACATAAGGTGCAATACTCCTGATTCTTCCTTTCACAATAAAAGTCTTGACATGCACTGTGTGACTTCTGAACATGAACTTGCTTCGAGCAGGGTTTTTCTAGGTTGCATAAAGTAAAGGAAAAAAGGGAAACAGTCACAAAACACATTTATTCTTCAGAAAAGAAACCTTCTCAGAGTGGACATAAAGGTCAAGATCAGGACTTTTTCACCTTGAGCAGGTAACCGATTCACGACTACTGAATCATTTCAGATGTGGACTGAAGTCTACTCTGTCTTCATGGTTTCATACTGAGAACAGTTTGACCCTCATCCTCGATCTTCCTGTGCTAATGTGTTCGTTTTAGCCTAGTTATAGCTCTGTAACTAGCCACCAGCTAGCACATCATCATATGTCATCTAGGCCAACTTCACAACCCTCCAAACATCTCTGAAATTAATTTTGATAACCCCCACAGTCATGGCCGAGCGGTATATTTAGAGATCTTTCACTCAGAACATGAAACACCCTCTTTAGTTGGAAACCAGTTAGCTAACTTCCTGCTAACGTTTAACTCTGCTAAAGCTCATAAAATGTTTTTTTTTCAAGCATGCCTGGAGTTTAAACTTTACTGTAAGACCTCAGAGAAGAGCGCCGGGCCATCGAGCTCCCAGACCTCTGGTAGAGGACCCGAGCTTGAAGATAAAGATCGCCCGCATATCTTAACAAAAAATACATCAAATACATATAGATGGAAAAATCCATATAAATGATCAAGAAAAAGAGATTTCCTATAATTGTATCAATAGAAAAGTAAACTTAAAATGCCTAAAAATAAAATATCTGTGTGTAGTTTAAGAAAAAGGTTAGTTAGTAATAAAATGTATGAATAAAATAAGCCTCCATAAGAGGAATAAGAGGCCGTGGCTTGACCACACAGAGACTTTGGCGGTGCAGGAGGCGGACCTTGATATCAGGTCTCCGCCCCTCTGAGAATTTGTCCTGCAGCACAGATTCTGGCATTTCATGGCACATTTCAGCTTTGGAGGGTTCAAGACCAGGACCCGTTCAGGTAACACACCTCAGTGATGGTCCTCACAAGTACCCAAAGACAAGTATGTGTGTGTAATAGAATCTGCCTCCCAGTCTGCAGGACACTTGATCCGCCCCTCCCCCTTTCCCCAAGAGCATTCTGGGTATCTGCGAACATCTGGTGTGTGTGTGTGTGTGTGTGTGTGTGTGTGTGTGTGTGTGCGCTGCTGTCGAGGGAAGCCTCTTGGAGCTGCAGCTCCACCTGTGCTCACTGACAGCCGCTGCTGAGTCGGGTCAATAACAGCTCCAGCTGCGGAGGTTTTATTCACATTCACTCTGAGCTTCTGCACATGTGCAGACCGTGCGACACAGGAGCCGCCTGGGAACATGAATAATCAATGACCTTAGGTTACAGGAGGTTTGACGAATCAGAGCTCTGCCTCTGTGCTGAGACCGCTGCTGCTGCTCTTTACGGGAGGCGTGGACGGTGTTAATCACAGCGAGTCCTCCCCTGCTGGCGCTCCTTCTGGACTCTGATGGGACCAGCACGCCCAACATGGACGCAGCTTTCATTAGTTTCACGCTCGCCTGCTGCATTTTTATGGCGGTCACTCGAAACACCATGGGAAGTGTCTGTGGACGTGACCGCCGACTCAAATACAGATGAATCTCAGGCCGCCGTCAGGCGGGATTCTCGTGACACCACCAACATGTGGGAGGAGCTTACTGACACTTATCACCAGGAAAAAGGAGCCTTGATGTTCTGAAAATATGTTTCTGTGACCTAATTCCAAGTTTTACAAAGACTCCTCCTCATACAGATGGAGGCCCCGGGGCAGAGCCAGGATGCTGGCCTGGGAACGCCTCGGTGTTCCCTCGGATGAGCTGGAGGAGGAAAAAGGGTGGATGATAATAACGAGGGACCGGGTGTGGTGGCTTTGGTCGTTTGGGACAGCAGGCTGAGAGCAGACAGGTGAGGTCGACCTGACAGTGAGCTGGCAACAGCAGGTGTGTCAGGTGTGCAGGTGTGTCAGCTGTACCGTGTTTCCTGGCGAGCTGCAGCGCTGCAGTCTGAACTTGCTGTGGTTCTTCTTGCTGCGGCTCTTGTTCTTCCTGAGTTCCTCGCAGCGCTCGTAGTCCGACAGGTCCAACACCTCGTCAGCTCGACCCAGCTCCTTCACCTACAGACACACAGGTATTACAGGTAACTAACATATTTGTTTTATTTATTATGTGTACAAACTCCTGACAAAGGTCACTACTGTCATTATTACTACTGAACTCTCAACGGACGTGCTTTGACCTTTAACCTTTAACCTTTTAATGAAACTGCAGGATTCCTGATGTTGTCTGTGTCACCTGACGTGACCTTATCCGTCATTATAATTACTTCTGTGATTGGTGGGCGTCATCGCCCACATGACCTCGGCCCGAGCGTCTGTCAAACACGGTCTCGTGGTTGGTCTGACCTCAGACTCTGCAGACGGACGTTCTGCGTCTCTCTGGCCTTGGCGGCTTCTCTCTTACATCATCACCACTCTGTCACCTTCGCCAGGTGAAGGTGTTTCCTTACACAGAGAAAGGGGGTGTGGCTGTATGCACATTTCACGCACACAGTAGATGAGGTGTCTCTGTCACATGACCAAAACAACATGTCTTTATTCTCCAGTAACAGGCTGTTTGGCCACACCCACATCCAGGTGAAAGCCTCACACTCACTGAGCCTGATGGGATTTGTAGTCTGACATCAGCTGAACATCTGGAGCTCATCTTTCAGTCTGAGGGACAGATGTTGATGCTAACGCCACTGTGAGGTGCTCTGAAGCATGAACGCTGATTGGTTGTTGCCTCGTGTTTTGCAGCAGCACTGACCCTCCGCTATCAGCTGATCTGCTCTGTGCTTACATCCACTCTGGGTTTAGGTTTACACACACGTGCACGTGCACACACACACGTGCACGTGCACACACACGTGCACACACACGTGCACGTGCACACACACACACACCAGCTCTCAGCGTGTTAGCATGTGCTAAGTGAAGGTTTCTCTTGTCACATCAGCTCATCAATCTCCATGGAAACAGCATCCATTATTAACCAGCATTAAAGTGAGACTTCCTGGGAGGCAGGACTCTCCCCCCCCCCCCCCCCCCCCCCACACACACACACACACACACACACTTATTTATAACTCACATCAAACTTCCTCTTCCTCTTTGCAATGTTATTGCGGGGGTGGGGGGACTGCAGAGTGGGGGAGGAGGGGGGGCAACAGAAATCCTCCTAAGCAGCCCCTCCTCCACCCAGCAGACCTCTTCTCATGGTGATGCGGGTGGAGGGTGTCTGATAGATCGGGGTAGGGGTGGTGCACTGAGGGATTATGGGAGATGTAGTCGAGTGAGGAGAAGACAGGAAGCAGGGTGAGAGAGCAGCCGAGGGAACGCTGCATTTGACGGTGCAGCACGAGGCCACCGGCTCAGGCGCCATGTTTCTGAGCTCACTTTGAAACCAAACAAGTCAGTCATACAGAACTTATCATTCACTGTGTAGCCCCGCCCCTGGCGCTGCTCTGAGGTCACGGGGTCATCGGGATTGCGCTCGTGAATCAGGTCTGATGTTTCGGGGACTGAACCCAAAACCAGGCACGCTCTGTCAGAGCACATGACCGCTGTCCTACACCTGCAGGAGGGTCAGGGTGAACCTCCAGAACCGAGCCAGGACCGCCAGCTGCAGTCCAACATGGAGGACGAGGAGGAGGAGCCTGTCTGACCACAAGACCAGAAACTTGACTCAGGACGGCTGATCAGCTGTTTACCTGATCGCACACATGCAGACAGATGTGTGTAACACAGATGCTGCCTGAGGATTACAGCAGCTTAACACACACACACAGACACACACACACACACACACACAGACACACACACACAGACACACACACACACACACACACACACACACATTAAAGTGTGATTCTGTTAACAGCCTACTTCATTCTGATTGGCTGCTGCACCTGCCAGTCATAGGCTGCAGGTGATTCTTGTGCTGCTGATGGTTTTATGCTGTAACAGCAGACAGGAAGTGATTGATTATGATGTGACACTTGTTATGTAACTCCTCCCCCTCTGGCACTGAACTCTGAATATTGATGATTGATTACACAACTCTGTTTATTTGTGCCGAGGGTCAAAAATACCAATAAACTGACAACAAAGAACCAATTAAAAAACAAATAAACGCATAAAAGAGCGGGAAAGACGCTTTCACTAAAACTTTATTGTCCCAAACTACACTGCCAACTCTGAGAGACAAAACCGACGAGCAGCAGAGCGATGTGCCCACACATGGTTCAGTCCCCACAGAGACAGGACTACAAACCTCTGTGTGTGTGCTTTCAGAGTGTATTTCAGTGTGTGTGGTTTCTCTGGTGTCACACTGGGTTTCTATTCCTGGTAGGACAGGAAGTCAAGCTGCTGACATGTTGAAGCTTCACACATGCCTAACTTAGAGCCACAGAAGCAGAAGAGAGTCTGTCGACCAACAGCAGAGACGCCGCGCACAGACACATCCTAATTTGGTGGTGAGACAGTTTTCAGGAAGCTTCGATGTGTAACTTCACACTGACGCTGCCAAACGACGGGTGAAAAGAGGAACTGAAGAAAGGAAGCCGAGGAACCTGAACGCACCACGGAGACTGATGTGAACGCACAAACACAAACCAGAGGCCGCCTCGTTTCACAATGTCCCTGACATACACACACACAAAAACATATTTCCAGCCCCATCTCGCACAGAGAAGTGGAACACTGAGCAACACAAAACAATTTTACAACCAGTTTAAATCTTTGAATCTGAAAAAGGGAAAGATGAGCTGACGCTGTCAGGAAGTGTGATTCTGTGAACATGCTGCAAAACAGCGCCGCTTCATGTGTTGGAACAAAGCTATTAACTCAGTGGCCCTAACGAGCTAACCACAGCGATCATTACTGCACCGCTGCACACAGGTACCACACCCAGGTACCACACCCAGAACCCGAGAGAACATGTTAGAAAACCTTTTCACTCAGAGGTTGTGTTAGGAGGGAAACTAGGCTCTGTGTGTGGTAAGGGTTCTATGACGACGTTCCATGTGTGATAAGGGTTCTATGAACACGTTCCCTGTGTGATAAGGGTTCTATGAAGACGTTCCCTGTGTGATAAGGGTTCTATGACGACGTTCCGTGTGTGATAAGGGTTCTATGAAGACGTTCCCTGTGTGATAAGGGTTCTATGATGACGTTCCGTGTGTGATAAGGGTTCTATGAAGACGTTCCCTGTGTGATAAGGGTTCTATGATGACGTTCCTTGTGTGATAAGGGTTCTATGAAGACGTTCCCTGTGTGATAAGGGTTCTATGACGACGTTCCGTGTGTGATAAGGGTTCTATGACGACGTTCCGTGTGTGATAAGGGTTCTATGACGACGTTCCCTGTGTGATAAGGGTTCTATGACGACGTTCCCTGTGTGATTAGGGTTCTATGACGACGTTCCGTGTGTGATAAGGGTTCTATGACGACGTTCCGTGTGTGATAAGGGTTCTATGAAGACGTTCCGTGTGTGATAAGGGTTCTATGAAGACGTTCCCTGTGTGATAAGGGTTCTATGAAGACGTTCCCTGTGTGATAAGGGTTCTATGACGACGTTCCGTGTGTGATAAGGGTTCTATGACGACGTTCCGTGTGTGATAAGGGTTCTATGAACACGTTCCCTGTGTGATAAGGGTTCTATGACGACGTTCCGTGTGTGATAAGGGTTCTATGACGACGTTCCGTGTGTGATAAGGGTTCTATGACGACGTTCCCTGTCTGATAAGGGTTCTATGACGACGTTCCCTGAGTGATAAGGGTTCTATGACGACGTTCCCTGTGTGGTAAGGGTTCTATGACGACGTTCCCTGAGTGATAACGGTGCTATGACGACGTTCCCTGTGTGGTAAGGGTTCTATGACGACGTTCCCTGAGTGATAACGGTTCTATGACGACGTTCCCTGTGTGATAAGGGTTCTATGACGACGTTCCCTGTGTGATAAGGGTTCTATGACGGCGTTCCCTGTGTGATAAGGGTTCTATGACGACGTTCCCTGTGTGATAAGGGTTCTATGACGACGTTCCATGTGTGATAAGGGTTCTATGACGACGTTCCATGTGTGATAAGGGTTCTATGAACACGTTCCCTGTGTGATAAGGGTTCTATGACGACGTTCCCTGTGTGATAAGGATTCTATGACGACGTTCCCTGAGTGATAACGGTTCTATGACGACGTTCCTGTGTGATAACGGTTCTATGACGACGTTCCCTGAGTGATAACGGTTCTATGACGACGTTCCTGTGTGATAAGGGTTCTGTAAGGACACTTTTCCTGTGCTGCAGCAGTGAAACCGGAGCACTCTGTGTATCTGTAGCTCGGACTGAAACTCGACGCCTGCAGAACGTCGGCTGATGAAACCCGAGGAGAATCTTTCTGTTTGCAAACTGAACTGCAGAATTTGGAGGAAGGCTAAAAATACTACACACAATACTCTCAATGCATGTACATAGAGGTACTTTGGAGTACTCTGAGGTACTTCAGTGTTTACCAGGTTTAACATGTCAGATGTTCTCTGCAAGAGTTCTCCTGTAAGGTTCTGTAACAGTTTCATGAAAAAGCTGCGCAGTCCCTTTAAATCTGTTCCTCGTTAACCTTCTTAATGACATCACAGGTGAGGTGTCACCTGGCTGCTGGTTACAGGTGATCACGCTGTGAGGATCAGAGACCTTCTACCTCCGATCGTGTCCACTGATCGATTGATTGATTGACTGATTGAGTGAGTGTCAGGGGTTGGTCACCTGTAGGCCCCGCCCTCTCTGACTCACCTCCTTCTCACAGATGAACAGCTGGTCTCCTCTCAGAATCACAAAGCGGTTCTTCCAGATCTCTCTGAAGATCCCTTTGCCGCAGAACTTCCTGATCCAGCCCACTTTATCAGGCGGCGCGTTCTGCGGCGCCGACTCGGACGCGCCCTGAGACAAGAAACAGGAAGCTGTCAGAGCAGGTGAGGAGCAGGGGAAGCTGTCAGCACGGCTCCAGAAGCTCAGCCTAAATCAAGCTCATCTCCTCAGTTTGTATTTTTAGTCTTTATTTATACTACTCTACTTGTGTTTCTATTCATGCTTCTATTACTGTTTCTACTCTGTTTTCTGTACAGACTGGGAGACGCTGATTTATATGACTTTTTGTCCTTTATGTCTGTTTGTCTGTTTCTTCATCCTCACCTGTGTGAACAGACAGGTGTGTAGCACCCACAGAGCCCGCCTCTAACTGCTTTCATTCTGAGTTCAGCCGGTTTGGGGTCAGATGGTTGTTATGCAAGTCCATTAAAGGCTGTAACTGAAACTGGAGCTGCTGAGCAGATTAACCATCACACCACATTCAGGTCACTTTAAAGCCTCCAGGAGCGGCCTGGACCCCACAGACCCTCACAGACCCCCACAGACCGGGTCACTGTTAAAAACATCACTTCTCCGTCTGTTTGTTGGCCTTTTGGCACTTTTTAAGCATCGGCATAGTGAGGCCTTTATTATGAAAACCGGACGTGGGTTCTTGGGGAGCCTGCGGCTCTCAGCCTTCAGAATAAAACTAATCCTCGGGCTTTTGTTCTTCGAGTTCTGCTTTAACGGAGAGAGCCCCGGGGGTCGCCCTGTGTCCCGGTATCACTCACCCGTTTCCCGGAGCTGCTCTTCTTCATGCTGCCGGTGTCCGGCGGCTGATCGCGACACTTCTCCCACTTTCACGGGAACTCCGTTATCCGCTCGATGGAGACTCGGAGCGCCGTTAAAGCAGTCAAACTCCTGCAGGGGAGACCGGAGCCTCCGCCTCAGCTCCGCCGCTCCTCGGCTCTGTTGCTCGGTCTCACTGCGCTGAGCGACCCGCTGCTGTGGCTGCTGCCGGGCTCCGCCGCACTCTGACCGGCCAGCAGCCGCTCCGTGCTTGGGTGTCCGGTTACTCCTCCTCCCTGTCCCCCCCCCCCAAGCCTCCCCCGGTCTGCCCGTTGGCTCAGCGGCTCATCGGCAGCCCGGAAGCGCCCCCCTTCGGCGGACAGCGGGAGTGGCCGAGAATGAGAGCTACTGAAAGTGCTGACGTCACAGGGTGGGCGGTAACGCTCGAACCTGCAGTTCCTCTGGTGTCCAGCAGAGGCTCCGCTCCTGGGAGGACAGTCTCCTTTTGGCTGAACAGACCCGAGACCTGAAGCTGAGCCTGGTTCCAGGAACCTGAGCCTGGTTCAGCTTCAGGAAACACACGGCACTCTCTGTAATCCCACAGACATCTGTGCTAATCCACAGCATGATGTAGATTATGGCGTGTTCACAGAGATAATCCACGAGGGTGAAATGTGTCACACAGACGCCGCCTGCGCCTGGCGAAGGAAACTGACCTCAGCCTGTGGACACAAGCGGGGGAGAGAGGAGGAGGGAGGTGATCTCTGAAGTACTGACAAATATCTGAAAGCCTCAAACTCCAAAAAATGAAATAACTGCTGGTGATTTATGGATGGAGGTGAGCACCATCAGCTCACAGCGAGCAGGTCATCGAAACCAAACGACTCAAATGTAGAGAAACAAACTTTAATCAGAAAGAAAACGCAGACTGTTTCTCCGACCCTGCTCACCGAACCAACACGACCGTCTTTACTGTGCTCCATTACAGGATCTTTAATTAGTGCCCTCCTGTGGCCGTCGCATGAACTGCAGCTCGTGCTTGCACTGTTAGCATTGACCAAGACTGTGATGAAACGCGCATCAAACTGCCCCAACATCCTCATCAACTCTGAAATCACGCCATGAACTGCAGACTGCAGTTTTGGTTTGCAGATGGTGTCCGCAAACCGCAGACGCCATCTGCAGACGTGGCGTCCTCACGAGTCTGCAGCTGCTCTGAAGTCCTCGTCTCTGATCTGCATCTGGTTGATCTGACAGATGTTTCCAGGTTCGGCTCTGATCTGGAGTCAGTTTCAGTCCCAGTGTAGATCACAAACTGGGTCACAGGGAGAGGTGGCGGCTCATCTGCAGATTATCCCCGACCCCATCATTAAAGGGACAATCCGCCCAAAACAACAACAACAGCAGATTAGAGCCGCAGGTTCAACCCGATCAGCTTGGACTCACCCACGGCCAACAGCACCGCTCACCTATAAATAATAATAAACAGTAACAATGAAAAAATAACTTCAAAAAATAAATAAATGATTAAAAAGGAAACTCTGAAAACTCAGAAATTATTAAATTAAATAGAAAAAATATTAAAATAAGGATCAATTCAAATCATAAATCAAATCATATAAAATCGTAACAAATAAAAACACAAATTGTTAAAGTAATAATTATGAAGACACAACTGGAAAATATATCAAAACACATAATAATAATAATAATAATAATAATAAATATAAATATTAACCTAAAAATGTTTTCATGACATAATAAATCAAAAAATAAAAACGTATCAAAGTTTTGTGACCTGCAAGTTTTACGAAAGTAAAACCTGATTTTCTAAACGATTTATTTTTAGTGTTTCATGAGACGCCCAATCAGATCGAAGCTGCAGACTCACTGCCTTTGGTCTGTGACACCCCCTGGTGGTTTCTGTGTGAAGTGCAGCAGCGTCTGAATGATTCCAAACATCAGCACAGAAACGTCACTTTATTTTTTATTCATTACAAATAAAATAACAGCTGGCAGCTGCAGTCAGACCAGTCGGCCTCGCCGTGCTGCTGCACACGCTCAGTTTCCCTTTAATGAAGCAGATCCTGAAACGAAGCTGGAGGTACGGAGGTGAAACTGAAACAGGTTCCTCTGCTCGGCCTGCGGGCGGAAGTCTGACAGCGTTTAAAGGTCAAAGTTCAGACGCAGCAAAACAAACGAATCAATCCAAGAAACTGAGATCAGCAAAAACAGTTTAATTCACCCAGAAAGACATTTACACACGTTTCACTGCAGGGGGCGCTCTGCACATAAAGTCTGAACTGATGAGGTCACCACGTGTCACACAGGTGCACGAGCTCCTCGCAGCGGTTTGTAGATGATTTAGCTCCTTTATGACCAGGACACGCTACAAGAAAATATCAAACTTGGCAATAATCACTCCAGACGTCACAACTGATTCATTTTTCATCCCAGAAAGAAAAAGAAAAGCGGTCGCCGCACCGCACCATGCTGCTAACATCCACACGCGGCGTTTACGTGGCGTGTGAGCAACGCTGCAACTCAAACACGTAACGTTTGCTCACGTATTTGTGAAGAAAACCTTTTATTAAACAAACAAAGACGTTTGGCGTACTCGTGACTTAGCATGCTAACAGGCGACGGTGAAAAGCCACGGCGAGTTTGAACCTTCGCCTTCGTGCTGGATGTCCGTAGATGCTAACGGGTTTGTTTCGGCGTGAATAACACCGTCTGGTGTTTTTGATCATTTGAAATCCACCACCATAAATCAGCACCGATCAGCTGATCGATTGGGCAGGTCGGGTTTTTACATCCTTCAAAACAGGAAGTCCGGTTTCTACATCTCATCGGCGTGTCCCGGTGTGGCCTGATCGCGCCGTCCTCCTCGGACCGTCGACTTCTGGCCGAGGGCGCCGGGTTCCGTCTGCTCGGCAGCAACCACCGAGCCGTTTCCCGACCGGCTCCCCTCCGTACCGTCTGCGGCTGCGTGTTCGTGGTTTTCTGTTGGTTCTGGGAGATTCGACGTTCCCTCAGGAGGTTTTGATTGGCTGAGAGCGGGGGGCTCAGACTGCAGGGACGTCGCACCGTAGGCGTCGTCTGAGGTCGGCTGGGAGGACGACGGATCCGTCAGGATGTTTCTGGAAATCACTGGAAAGATGAAAAAAGAAATCATGAGTTCAGCGGTTTGACGTGCCGAGGAGAAAACGCGACCGAAGTTATTCCTAAGATTCATTTTCCAGTCTCTGAGGCGACATCCCTGCCACACCCACAACATGAGACCAGGATTGGATCTTTCTGTAAACCAGACGTGTTTACCTGCGTCGCCATATTTACACAGCGAGCGTCAGGAAGCGCTCGAGCGCCTGAAGAACTATTTTTATCCTACAAACTCTCAGCTTCCCCAAAAGCCTCCATCTAAACCCAGTGCTGCCATCACAGATGCTCAAACAGGAAGTGATGTCATCAGGGACCGACCTCCTGTGGGTCTGTAGTCGTCGTCTGCAAGGTGGCGGCTGAACGGGCTGAAGCTCGGCAGGATGATCAGACCGAGAGAGACGAGGATGATCTGAAGACACACACGAGGAGCAGGGTCAGAGTGTGTGTGTGTTCCTGTATAGCTATCTTTGTGAGGACCAGCAGTCACTGAGGACACACAACCCGGTCCTCACAAGTCTGAAGACATTTTGAAGCTCAAAATGTGGTTTTAGTGTCAGGGTTACAGTTAGGTTATGTTTAGGTTCAGGCTTTCATTCTTCATGGTTAGGGTTATTAAGGTCAATGAAGGTCCTCACTAAGATAGCTGAACGGGCTTGTGTGTGTATGTGTGTGTGTGTGTAGGAGCAAAACTAAAACAAACAAACAAACAAACAAAAACAAAACAGACTTCATTCCACCTTAACAGGTTTAAGGTGGTCGTACCAGTAGGCAGGTGCTGGTCTGGGCTCCTTTACTGACCGTCTGCTTGATGAGAGACTGAAGCTGCTGCAGCTGAGCCAGCAGAGACCTGAGGAGCAGGAACACAGGGGCTGGTTAGGGCTTACCTGAGCAGGTGAACCAATCAGCAAGCAGCAAACTCAGCAGGAAGTTCAAGAAGAAACTAAAAAGTAAATCTGACTGTTTCAGACAGACTCGGGTCCTGACTGAGCTGTCCGAGGTTTTAAAGTGAGAGCACAGTGCCCCCTGCTGGTGGGAGTCAGAACCACAGGGAGGTCTCACTGATGTGGATGTTTCTGCTCCTGTTTGTGTCAGAAGTGTCTGGAATAACATGTGTGTGGTATTCCTGAACACACTAACAATTAATCCCAACTTTCCTCCTTCATCCTCAGGATTCAGGAGTGAGGGTCACCTGATCAATTATCCTGGAAAAGCTCATAAATAAACTCATGTCACCAAACTGTGTGAGATTACAATAAAACCTACAGAGTGTGAGCTCGACATCGTTCCCTGTGTTTATGTCACAGGAAGTGACCTCTCTGTGACCTTTTATGCAATCTCCTAACGATCAATAATCAGTAAAGCGTGTTCATACGTGTTACGTTTCTCCAGCTGCTCCACCGTCCGCTGCAGCTCTTTGTTCTGCATCGAGCACGCCGCCGCCCTGTCAGCACGCACACACACACACGCACGCACACACACACACACACACACACACGCACACACACACACACACACACAGGTGTAAACATGGGGACCTCTGTGCAGACTTTAACAGGACATGAAGCCGTACACGTAAAGGTTATTTACATCACCGCTCACACAGACGTAACAGACGTTTAAAAACACGTTTAGCGCCGTCTTCGTTAATGACAATTTAACGTCAGTAACCCGGCGACGCCGCTCGGTGTAAAGGCATAACTTTCTGTCGCTCTGCGGTTTCATCACCAATACAACAGGTGGTGCTGAGGTTTCTCTAAGCTGAAGAAGTCGCAGGTGGAAACACAATATGGGGCGGGGTTTGTGGTCACGACGCACCTATCCGGTCGTTAAGTGATGACGTGACGAATCCTACTTCCAGGCCTAAAGTAGTCTGCGTTTAATATGGCTTTTGTGTTGTTAACATGTTTAATGTTTTGTATTTTCTTCTATTTAATCTCAAAAAGCTCCTAAAACAGTCAGTGATCACTGTTGACCTCCCTCGGCTTTTATTACCGCTAATCATTCATTTAAGCTCAGTTTTTAAAACCTTACGATGCAACTACAGCCCAGCCCATGCAGCAGTATATGAATGACTAACCTCGTATTGTGGATGGATTATCTCAGTTGTTCTCCTGCTGAAGTTTGGTCCTTTTACAGCATCCTGCCATGCGATTACATTTGTTCCTGACCACCGAGAACACTCACGTTAACTTTTATCGAGTGGAAAAAAAGTTAGCTTGTTTATATTATGCTAACATAGCTGTGTCGCTAGCGGTCACGTAGCACATCATTATATACCAGCTAGCCAAACTTCAGTAACCCTACAAACGTCACTGCTGTTTAGTTTTCTGTCTTCATTTATGTTGGAAGTGATAACAGAGCTGTACGTTTGAATTTGTTTCCAAAACCCCACAGTCAGGACATGCTATATTGTATTTAGATAGAAGCTAGCGAGCTAACTTCCTGCTAACTTCTAACTCCGTTAAATGTCATAAATTCCGTTTTCATGGATGCCTGGATGTTAAACTCAATTGTTACACCTGGTAGAGCAGAACGCTGATCATTTTATTAAAGATGAAAGACTTTAGACAGTTTTTAACTCTCAGTAATGCCATAGTGATCGTTTGATGGACCTGCAGCGAGTTTAGGCCCAGACACGGCTAGTGACGTCAGACTGAACGACCGGATAGCATCGATTTAACACACAGCTGTGACTCCCTCATTACTCTGAACCCACAACAAAAACACATCTGAGCCGCTCTGGATGACACAGAGCGAGCCCCTCCTTCTCCTGCTCATAGCAGCAATCTGCAGGTGAACGTGTGACAACGACGCCCTCATCCAGCGTTAACCCTCGTGACACTGGAGACGGCTGAAGGCCAGCGGGGTCATGACCCCTGGAGGATGGAAGGAAGTTCAAATTAAAAGTGAGAGCAGATAAACGAAGGCGGGGGGACGAACTATCGACTCGCGGAAAAAACCTCACAACACGTCTGGAAATGGAGTCTCTGTTAGCGACGCGGCGGCGGTCCGCTGGCCGGTTACCTGCTCTCCAGCCCGTCGATGTACTCCTTCCTCCGCCGCCGGCTGTCCTGAGCCGACTGCTTGTTGCGGATCTTCCTCCGGACCTTCTTCAGGATTCTCTCCTCGGCCTGTGAATAAAGTTCGGTTCAAAGTCAACAGCGTGCACCTGACACAGAAACGCTGCGGCCTGAGAGCATCCGTGCACCCGACCTTGGTGAGGGGGAGGTTGCTGGGCAGCGACACGCCCTCCTGGGTCAGCAGCTTCTGCTCCTCCTCGGTCAGCTGAAGATCCAGGCACAGCTGCAACACAAGAAGAAGAGAGAGTCGTTAGGGCGGAGCCTGACGAAGGACGAAAAAAAACAAAATCAGAGGCTCACCAGGTCGTCATCGAGGCTGGGAGGAGGGATGGCGCGCCGCGGCGCCGAAACCACAGGTAGCTCGCTCACGACGCACGAGTCCGACAGCAGCAGCTGAGAGCTCCACTGATCTGCAGAGAGAGCGCACCACCATTAACAACGCCACTCCTTCCTGTTTCTGCCACGCTTACATCACACTGTCGATTTTTTCTTTTAAATGGGTGGAGTCACAGTTTTTGGCTTCACACCAGGTCATTTAACAGGAAGCTGAAGTTTCGTGCCGTGAACGCCACCTAAAACTATTAAACAATGATCATCATCGTTCCAAACGTCACCAGCAGGGGGCAGTGTTTCACCCGTGTGCAAAACCAGCTCGCAGTTTCACATCAGAATGAGTTCGTAATTAAATTCAATTAACTTTGTTCATGTAGCGCCAAATCACAGCAGCAGTCACCTCAAGGCGCTTTATATCGTCAAGACCCTCCAAACATAGAGACAAACACTCAAGCACTTTGGCGACAGTGGGAAGGAAAAACTCCCCTTTAACAGGAAGGTACCTCCAGCAGAGCCAGGCTCGGGAGGGGCGGGGTCATCTGAGGGACCACTGAGCTGGGCATCATCTGCATAGCAATGAAAATGTATGCTGTAGCTTCTGTTAATACTCACACGCCCCCTGGTGGAGACACCTGGTACTACATTAAAGTTTCTCAGCATGAATCATCTGCTGATGCTTTAATTAAACTTTACTTTAATTTAATTAATTAAACAAACTTCTTTAAGCTCAGTCGACGCGAGCATGAAGTGAGCTGCTGCTGCTGAATGTCGCCTGATTCGTCGACTCCTGAACAGCAGAAACAAAGCGTGGCCTCACCGAGCTCGATGGAGATGATGTTCTCCTGTCCAGCTCCAGTCTTAGCACCGCCCAGCCCGCTGATGTCATAAACCAGCTGGTAAACTGTCGTTGGCGCCAGCTGGGTGCCCGCTGCAGTCACCGTGGTGACGGGACTCTCGACGGCGGGGTCCTCGGAGATCCCGCTGTCGCTCTCTGATGACGGGTCAGCCGGTGGCCCGCTGGGAAACACCTCGTTTGGATCGACGGCGTGGAGGACGTCCTCGGAGTCGCTGTCATTGAGAATCTGATGAAGGTCACATTTTACACAGTCACGAACAGCAAGGCCACATCAGACATGGAAAAACTCGCCGCCACTTCAACGTTTCACATAAACACTTCCTCTCTGAGTGGTCATGTGATCACAGACACTCACACACTCGGGGTCCACCGCCCAGTCCTGCAGGGGTTTCTCTGAGCCGGCCGGGATGAGCTCTGAGGAGGAGAACGGAGCGTCGAGCTGCCAGCTCCCGGATGCCATGACGCCGAGAAACAGCACCCCGCTCTCTGCATCCATCACCTGCAGACACAGGTACACACCTGGATCAGTGCCAGACAGGAGGAGGAGCAAGAGGCGGACACTGTGTGGGAAAGCAGAGCAGAGGTCAGAGGTCACAGATGAGGCTCTTCAGCTCGAGTTCCTGAATACGACACCTTCACTGCTCTGAAAGCCTGAGACGCTGCAGCAGTGTGCATCTGTGTGGGTCACATGACCTAGCAGCAGCTGACAAGCAGACAAAGCAGGTGTGTGTGTGTGTGTGTGTGTGTGTGTGTGTGTGTGTGTGTGTGTGTGCGCAGGTAAAGCAGCTCTGAGGAGGACATCCTGGTAGGCACACACCCAAACGCACACACCTGAGCTGCAACCTGATAGGCTGCCAAACCTGTTTCTCTGCAAACAAGCCCGACCTGTCCGACGTCTCTTAGCTTCCAAACACGACAGCGAGGAACCTGCAGACTGAGACCGCCTCCGATTTACCTGAAGTCACATGAGCTGATCAATAAAACAGCCTCACGGGTGAATCCAAGTCGTGCTTCAGAGGGAAACGCTCCGAGCCAGCCTCAGCTGTACCCGCCACACCTACATCATCACCTGTTGTCCCAATTATGGTCTAGAAAAGGTCTTCCTGTTAGACTGTACGTAAAAGATGGACACAAGCTGCAGTCCAGCAGTGATCCCTCAGACCCTCAGGTTAAAACTTTACAGCATGTTTACAGCCCGCTACGGCAGCCCGCGAGCGCCCAAAGAAACTACAAGTTTCTCCTGCAGACTGAGCTCCACTGGTTCATTGGTCGTTTGGTGGCTGCAAACAACCGATGACATCAACAATCAACCAGCGGTCAGTGTCACAGCAGCCGTGTCCATCTTTGATATACAGCCTTTGTAAAGTCTCAGCTTGAGACGAACATCACAAAAACACACCAGGTGAAACCCCCCCACCCAGAGCTCCATCACAGCCAGGGTGGAGCAGAGCTCATCCAGCCGGACTCATTCACCAATGAGGTCCTCGCTTACTTTAGATTACTCAGTCAGAATGAAGGTAAACTCACCTCCAAAACAAAGGGTCCAAGCTCCTACTGTCTACCCAGGAGAGGGTCGAACTGAGCATGTGCAGACTCCCACTGGTCACACCTGCAGTGACACTTATGACTTCTCATAACAACACACTCCTGTACTTTTACTGTAACAGAGTACTGTAACAGAGTACTTTTCTCACTCTTCCTCTTTGTGTGCCATTCAAAAACTTTCCAGGACTCTCCAGGCACGGTCCCGGTCGGACCGGAGGAGCAGCAGAGGATACTCACAGCTGACACACGGAGCTCTGCTGGTGTCGTTTCCGGTACAAACGCTCCGGATCTTCATCAGCGGTGCTCTTCCTCCTCTCTCTCTCTCTCTCTCTCTCACACACACACACACACACACACACACACACACACACACACACACACACACACACACACACGGACCTTCGTGTCGCTTCACGGAGGAACAGAGTCTAGCTGGCAGCTCACAGCCTCCTCTGCGCATGCCCGACTTCTTCTTCTCTTCCTATAATCAGGCAGACTAAACAGCGCCCTCTGCTGTCTGAGGGCCACCAACAGGAATGTTAATAATATTATTATTAATGTCATCATCATAGTAATAATAATAATAATAATAATAATAATAATAATAATAATAATAATAATACATTTTATTTGAGGGCGCCTTTCAGAAACCCAAGATCACCTACAAAAGAAAAAATGAAAAGGACAATAGTTATAAAAATATATAAAATAAGTTGGAATTGCAAAACAAAGCTTGACAACAGATCAAATCAGCACTAAAGCGAATTAGCCAGTTTGACCAGTGAGTTCAAATCTGCAGCAGGTTGTTGAAGGTTAAGAGTTGATAAAATGGTCTGACGTGATTTACAGCGTCATGGAATATCCAATGACCGTGCGTCCGGTGCAGGAGCCCACCCTGGACAAAGATGGAGGGATCGCTTCCATCGGCAGCATGCAGATGTTCCACGTGTCCCTGGACCTGCTCTCCTGCCTCTGAGCTCTGGAGGTTTGAGGCTCTGCTGAAGGTGCGCTGATGACGGCTCCTCTGACGGTTCCCGTGTTATCAGCGGTCATATGACTCTGTGTCATCGTCAGCCGTGAGGACTTGGGGGGGGGGGGGGGGGGGGGGGGGGTGCTGAGAGGAGAACCGAATGATTTGGACCTAAGAGGCCTGACCCCACACTTCGCCCACACGCCCATCCTGACGGCCACGAGAAGCATTTTCTCAAAGTTAATCTCACAGCAGCTCAATTCACTCTGACCACTACCTGTTGAACCTGAGCAGCAGGTCAGAGGTCAGAGGTTGCTCAGCAGAGGTCTGTACTTACGAGCACACTGTTCTCTGCGAGTTGGTCAGCACCTGTGCCGACATGTTTGCTTCTCCAACATGAGGCTCCTCCCCTTTGTGTTTTTCTATTCATTTTATTAGTATTTACACGTCTAAACCAGCAAACCCAACCAGGACCCTGCTCCCAAACACCTGCCCCGTCACCGTGACTGCAGCGCTGGCACTTCACCACCAGGTGTGACTGTTTGGTCTCTGAAGGTTTCCTCTTACAGGTACCTCTTTAAATCTCCCACCTCCACCATCTGATTGGATGCTGATGGATCCTCTGCTGGTGACATCCTCGGCAGAGGGCGTGGCTTCAGAAGCTGCATTCACAAGCCCTGAGCGTTGGCTCAGCAGACAGCTTTCTGACCTCTGGTCTCTCCAGAAGCTTCACAGAGGAACCGTCGAGCTCTCTGCAGGTGCAAAGTGCTTCAGGGGCTGAAACAGGACCAGGATGTCTGCAGGAGGGGAAGCAGCTGATGTGGTGTACTGCCTGGCGCAGGAGCAGGACTTCCAGCAGGTCCCAACATTTTTCCATTAATAGTCACATGACTCTCTAAAGATCACAGGTCAGAGTGCGCGATGTGAACTCAGGCTGAAGCCGCTGATAGGACGACTGACCGCGGCTGCTCGAGCGGTTCTCTTCGCCTTTATGGCGTTTGCTCCATAAAACATATGAGGTGAAGGAGTGCACGCCGCTGCAGCACGCCGCTGCAGCACGCCGCTGCAGCACGCCGCTGCAGCACGCCACTGCAGATGGAAGCCTACTAAAACATCTGCAGAGCATCTGCAGCCAGCTGTGTTCATCATGTCAGACTTTCACAGTCGGCACTGCCCGTCGCTCCTCTGAGCTTTCACAGCTGCACCGATGAGGTCGTTAAACTCGCTGCTGTGTGTAGTTTAGCAGGTAGACCAACGCTAACTCCAGCTGCTTCAGCCGAACAGCTTTAAAAAACTTTGAACATCCCATAATTTACTGCTGTGACTAACTAAAAAAACCTCATCGCCTCATTTCCCGTTTGCTTCGTCGCTTTGTCAGGCCGCTTTATTTCTCACAGGGACAAATGACACAAGAAACAGTAAAGAAACGTGGTTATGAATCTGAGCCGTTAAATAAGATCACAGCGATAAACTCTGAGCCTCAGACGGACGACGTGTTCAGAGCTGATTTAAAGGTCTAAAGTTGTCTCCGTGGGGACAGACAGAGGCGCGGACACCTTTAGTTTCAGGCGAGGGAGGTTGCTGGGAGCAGCGATGACCTCTGACCTGTGGTTAACCTGGGAGATGTTGTGGAGGTGATTGATGAAGAGCTTTAACAGCCAAACTTAGAATCAGTGCTGAGCGTCACCCGTGTGGCATCGTTTGCTCTGCGCCAATCAGAAGTTGTCTGTATTCTGACGTCTGTTTGAGGCGGAGTCAGGAACGCCCAGGTGTCCTCAGGGCGTCGTTCCTAACAGAGCGCTGTGTTGTCCCGCAGGTGCTGAACATCTGCACGCCTGAGGACTACAACGGGCTCGATTACATGGCCGCCTTCTTTCACCGCTGGCTGCAGGAGCCTGGACGCGTCGTCTTCATCGCCCGGATCGACGGCAGAGTGGTGAGGCGTGAAGGCGGGCCCCGAGGAAGCAGACCGCAGTTTTCGTTTCACGGCTCTGTTTTTTCTACACTGAGCTGCATTCTCCATCTCCCTGCAGGTGGCGCTGGAGTCGGCGCTCCTGGTGGACGGCGGTCAGACGGCAATACTTCAGGGGCGCAGGGTGGTGTCCGATCTGAGGGGCAGCGGCATCGCCAGCGCCATCCAGACGCATGTGACCAACTACGTCCGCCGCTACTACCCAGAGGTCTCTGCTGTGAGGCTGAGCCGAGGAGACAATCCTTCAGCGCAGACGCTCGCCAAGTACAGGCTCATCGCAAAGGAGGTGTGTCACAGTCCACTGTGACCAAAGTTGGTGATGACGATAATTCTTCATCACAGCGACGTCGCGCAGCCGATGCGTCTGTTCGAGCGGCGCCGTTCCCTTTATTCTGACCGTGCTGTGCAGAAATGCCGCGTCCTCCTGAAGCACGCAGACTTTCAGTTCGTCGTGGTTGAAAAGCGAATGTGTCGATATTCACAGGAAATAAATCAAAGGTTTATTAAAAATAAATAACGACTCAAATTAATTTATAATTGCTCTCCTGCGTGTTAGGACTGCAGGACCAGCACGGCGCCATCACACGGACGTTTGGTCAAAGGTCACCACTGGCTTCTAGTTATTGCAAGCTGGCCTTTGTTGCCGTGGTTACCGTGATGCTGCAGACACGTCCTAAGGCTGAGCGTGCTCTGAGCACCTACAGTTGAAGAGTCCGCCTGGTTTTTCCGGCCTGGACTGTAAACGATCCACGTGTCCACTGAATGAAACGACAGATGTTCTTAGTTTGGCCTCAGACTCGTGACGCGGTGAAGAGCACACATGCCACGTATTTGGCTGATGGACTGGATCACAGCATGAATCCGGTGGCGTGTTGTGACCAAGCCTGAACTTGGACTGCGATGAGTCGAACCAGAACGGTACGTAAACCGCAGACTCACCCTGTCCTCTCTGTCGCCCCCTGCAGGCCATCTTGTCTCTGTGCTGTGAGGCGGTCGACCTGGGCGCCTTCATCGCCGAGCTTCGATCCAAACATCCGCTCCACGCCGACTCCTCCTGTGGTCCGGTCACGCTGAGCCGGCGGCAGGCTGAGACGCTGGTCCTGTCCGACCACGTGGTGTCCAACCTGCTGCCCGGCAGAACCGTCATCAACGACTGGGAGCCCTTGAAGCCGGTGGAGGCCAACCTAGAGGTGCTGCGGCGCAGAGGCCTAACGTGGATCGTAGACCGTGAGTTCGAGCCCGCCGCCCTCAGTCTGAGCACGCCACCGTATGCCATACCCTACCGCCACAATGCCATGCGCCTCAACATCAACATCTTTGGCCGCAGTCTGGCATCGGTGTGCGCCGTGTTTCTGGCACAACTGGAAGCTTTCCTGCCGAGTCTTAAAGGTTACCTGGTCTGCCACACCTACGTGGATCCTGCGCTGTGGGCGGGCTTTCGTCAGTTCTGTCAGAACGGCGCAAACGTGTCATTTTTTAAGGACTACTGGGAGGAAGTCATACTGGAGACAGACCTCTGACTGGCCTCGGCGTGACCGCTCGAATGCTGGCGGATATTTTGATCTCTGCCAGGATTCCTTCAAACACTTCCGAACCTTTTGTCCGGGATTCCCAGGATCCCGTGAGGTTCCACATGCAGGTTTAATTAAATGTTATAAATTTGTTTAAAAGCACAAGTGTGAGTTTTAACAATTCAATAGTAAATCATCATCGTCACTCAGAGGTAACCACAGCTGAGAGAACCTCGGTTCTAGGTCAGCTGCTAGCGGTTGTTGTGGAGTTTCAGCACGTTTCAGATATTTTCCATTTTTCCAAACGTTCATAAGTAGGGATGGGTATCGAAAACCGGTTCTTGTTGAGAACGGTTCCCACTGTTTCAGTTCCTTGGAATCGTTTGCCATTTTTGCAAACGATTCCCTTATCGATTCCAGTCGCCCCGAATGACGTCACCACGTTGCGGAGCGTCATTTACCTGGCAGGAAACACGGCGGCTCAAACGCTCAAAAGTTTGGTTCTACTTTACGAGAACGGATGACAACAGGGCAACTTGCAATACTTGCAAAGTAGATATTTTATTTAAGGGAGGAAACACTACGAATATGCAAAAGCATTTGCTCACAAACACGCGACGACCTTAAATGAATGTCGTGTTTTTAATTCCGGACTCGTGAATCTCAACCCAGCAGCAGCGGTAACGTTTGCACGTCCTCTCCCGTTAATGCGGCAGGTAAATAATCAACTAACAGTGCAGATTATGTTAGCGCGATCTGCCTTATTACAAACCTGCCATTACTGTGCGTTTAGGTGACCATGATGAGAGAGTCTGGCTCAGATGCTGGCAGTTCTCGCTGCAGTCTACCGTAGCGTCTCCTTTCAGGCAGGATAGACGAACGTCACCGAGCAGTGACTCAGTTTGTGGTCAAAGGCTTGCAGCCGTTTGCCACAGCAGATGATTTTTAGTAAGTGAATGTGTTTAATTGTAGGCAGGGACATTACTGGATATTCTTGTGTAATTGCTACAGAATAATTTATGTTAAACTTTGTTATTGCTACAGAAGAATATTTATTTTATTATTTTACATTTACAGTTTTTTCCTGGGGACCCTGTGACCCCCCATTGAAGAGCCGTAGGTTGGATCTGTTAAGATCTCACTGTTGGGTTTGTAAGGCCATGTTACTCCTACATTTCTATCTTGTTCAAAGAGAAGATATAAAACAAAGTTCTGAGCTAATCGACCTTAGTGTTCTCCTTTTTAAAAAGAATCGATAAAGAATTGAATCGTTAAACAGAATCGAAAATGGAATCGTGAAAATCTTATCAATACCCATCCCTATTCATAAGTCACGTGTGACAATCGGGAATCTGTGTTCTTGGAGGATTGAATTGGCTTTGTGAGGACTTTTTTCACCCTTGAACGGTTAACAGCGGTGCCTCAAATGGCTCCTCGCACTGACGCGTACCTCGAGAAGAGTTTTCTCTGCTAAGCTTCGTGTTTAAATCTAAGACTCTGTCTGATGGACATAAAGTGATTTTTACTGTCTGCGTGTGACAGACGCAGCAGTGTCGACAGGCTTGTCTTTGTGTGGAAGATAAGGTTTACTGTTTATGATCTCATGTGATGCACCTTTACCTGATACACACCTTTATGTTCACCTGCTGACCCACGCGTGAAACGTTCTTAAAGTTCTGACTGTGTCGATGTGTAATCACCAGGTTGTTGCTGCTTGAATATAAATAAAATCAGATATTTGAATCTTGATCTGGCTGCTGTGGTCGTTCTGAGTGCCTCGCCCTGTAAATCCACCGAATCAGACGGGAAACCCATCAGCTGACCTCGCCTCCAGGGTCAAAGGTCAGTTTCTGGAATCGTCCAAACACGGCTCAGACTGGACGGAAACTACAAACCTTCAGATTCCCTGAATCACACTGTTCTTTCCCACATTATAAAAACCTTTCAGACGCTGTTTGGATTTCTGCAGCGCTGTCGGAGAGCTTTAAAGGTTGTGAACTTTGAGTGTTTTTGAATGTTTCCTGGTGTCCACTGTGGAGTTTACTCGGTGTTGTGAAGGTTCCTGTTCGGGTTCAGACCGAGTAGAAAAGCATCATGTTGTAATCAGCCACACCTGCCACTCATTAGAGATCACAGAGGAGTCGACACCTGCTGGACAGAAGAGGCAATGCAGGTTGAAGGAGCTCTGTCCATCTTTGTTTACAGTCTGTGGTTTAGTACTTTGGCTCTTCCTGTATTTCTGCATCTAAGTGAAGTTGATAGTTGGACGTCTGGAGTTTTTATCCTTTTGTGTATAATTTAACTTTTTCACTGTGATTGGTCCTAAATTTGAGGTCATCTGCTTTGTTTTTTATGGTTTTTCATGTAAATGAAGTAGACTTTTAGTCATTTTGAATTTTTGTGGTGTGGTTTCCATGGTATCTGTGTCTCAGTACTGATTTTGGATCATGAGGCGTTGCTTCCAAACTCCAGGACGACTTTTGTTTGTGCTCAGTGTGACCTTTGAGCCCGAAGTTTCTCTGCTCTGACCACAAACAGCTTATAACGTTTTACTGCTGCCAGAGTACTGACTGCAGCATCGTGTGCTTTATGTACCAGTGAAGCTTCCACAGCGTCACGCACACAGTCACTAACAGACTTCCAGGCAGTGGCGTTTGACCTCTGACCTTCTGTGATTAATGAGTGATGGGAAAGTGACACTAACATGGACTCTTGGGATTCCTGTTAAGCTACAAAGTCAACAGCTGGAAGGATCCGCCTCCCGCTCCAGCTGAGTGAAGTCAGAAAATGATAGGGGAATGCGGCCTTCAAAATAAAAGCCTCACGTTTAGTTTTTGAGAAAAGAATCAGTAAATGCTTTTGTGTAGGCTGAGAATGAAAAATAAAGATGAACATGAGCTTCTGACAGTTTTCACTGCAGCAAAATAAAAACACAGCAACTTTTTTAAACAATAATTTATTAATTGAATAAATTAAAGCGCATCAGGAAAATAAAGCTGAAGACGAACGCTCACCTCAGAGGAGAGGCAGGCTGTGCTCTCCCACCAATCAGCAGTCAAACGTTTGGATCAATAGGATCAGGTGTGACAGAGCACCTGTGCTGCGAACCCACAGATCCATAAATATTACCGATCAATGATTAAAAACGTCAGACGTGGCTCGTAAAAGGCTGAGATGAACTCAATTACCCTTTTCTGATTTACTTACCCGGATGACAGAGCACACACCACGACACAGTGACTGTTATTGATGACTGTTATTGATCATCGAGGGTAAACATAAAGAAAATCTGTGATTCTTCAACATAAATGAAAACTTTAGCTTTATGACGTCACATACATGAGGGACAGGAAGCGTTTGATGGTCCGGGGTCTCCTCCTGCTGGACCCAGGACCGAACCGGAAACCAAACACTGACGGGCTTTTATTTTGTAAAGAGGAAATGCGGTGTTTTATTGCGGAGCGCTTCACAGCAGCTCCCTCGCGAGGCGGGATCAGCTGATGGGAACTGAGTCACCACTTCCCGGAGAGCAACACCGAGACAAGCTCGCGCCGCCGATCAGCTCTGACACCGAGAGCCTCACCTGAGCGCGAGCCCGCAGCTGAACAGGTAAGGGTGTCTGTGCGCGGGACCGTGATCTGCTCCGGAGTAAATATATTCCGTTACCTCGGGATCATCAGCGGGAAACACACGATGGTTACCACGGTTACGCTTCCATGACTCACTGACTGCGCGTGCGCACTAACTAAAACCCCTTTAACGTCTGATTAGTTGCGCGAGGAAGAGTCGGTGCACATCTGTATGACGTAGCAGATGTTACAGCTGTGGTAAATCTGCGCAGGTGCTGAGTGTTCGGTTATTCGACTCGCCAGCAGTCGGATACAAACTGATCTGACCTCTGACCCCCGTGCCTCAGCCTGTAAACATGTTTGTTTCTGCCTGACTCGCTGCTGCCCCTGCGGCACAGCAGAGGAACTGCAGGGGGGCCGCCCACTCCGGTTTCAGACACGTCCTCAAATAACGTGGAAATCCCCCCAATCAGATCAGACCCGCCCCTCCTCTGAGTCACCCACACCTGCTGCCACAGTTAATCCGCCTTCTTCACCGCACTTCCTGTCAGCGCGCCGCTGCCTCTGTTTGCTGCTCTTATCTGCTCCTATCGATTCCTGGAGTCACATGACTCATGGCGCTCTGCACATCGCAAACATCTCTGTTTGCTGCATGAGCTAAACATCACACAGGAAGTTCATCACGCCGCCTATGCCCTAACCCACAGGAGGGCGGCGAAACTGTGACCTCACCGAGCGACCTGCAGGCGAGGGTTAAACTTTAACAGCACGTCCTCATGCTGCCTGATTGTGTGTGTGGCTCAGAGGAGCCTGTGAACAACGTGTACGTCAGGTGTCATCGTCAGCTGCTAGGAGTACGTAACGCGTCTTTGCAGACTCACAGGTGTGATGCAGGCGCAGCGCCGCAGGTCGCCCGTACCTGCAGGAAATCATCATTCAAAGGAAACGTGTCTCACTGTGTTGTTCTTCCTGTCTGACAGACTCTCGTCCTCAGAGCGAGTCCAGAGAGCTGACATGGCTGTCGCAGGCGGAGCATCCTCCTCTGTCCTCGTGTCTTCGGCAAAGGAAACGGCGGCGCTGAAGGTGAACCCAGCTGACGTCCCCGCCCTGGAGATCAAACTAGGAGCGCTGGCGGTCCTGCTGTCAGTCACGCTGCTGTTCGGATTTGCCCCACTCTGCATCGTCCGAGGGGCGGGGCGCTTCAGCGTGCAGCCAGGTAGACTGGGGAACATGTACCGACAGGGCGTGCTGTGATTGGCAGGGTTTCCATCATTTTAGTCGTCGTTTGGATGAGCAGATAAACGTTTCCAACATCGGTTTCTGTGAGTTCAGAACATCAGAAAGAAAATATTTGGACTGGGTATCTGAAATCAGCTGTGCTCATACTGGCTTTGCATGGACAATTCTTCTTTTGAGCACATGGTGTCCTGCAGGTCAGAAACACGCTCCTCCCACTTTCAGCCAACGGTTTTCCAATTGGTCATGCCTCCTAAAGGCAGGTGGGCGGGGCTTCACATGCTCTGGTAGTAAAATACATGAGAGGAAGTGGGGAGACGCAGGATAACGGGTTTAGATCCCGCTGAGCCCGACGCCACGCTCGGAGCTCCAGGATTAGTCGGCAGTATTTTGATCTCACAGCTCAACTTCCTGTTTTCTCCTAACCAGCTGATTAGATGTGACCTTGTGTGACCTCTGTGCAGTCACTCGATCAGCTGCAGCAGGAGAACATGGATCCATGAGCGCTGCTCTGCAGGGCTGCTACACGACGCCATTCAGGAGTCTGACTCTGCAGCAGTGTGATTGATCCGTGTGATTGATCCGTGTGATTGACCTGTGTGATTGATCCCTGTGATTGACCTGTGTGATTGACCCCTGTGACTGATCCGTGTGATTGATCCGTGTGATTGATCCCTGTGATTGACCCGTGTGATTGATCCGTGTGATTGACCCGTGTGATTGATCCCTGTGATTGATCCGTGTGATTGATCCCTGTGATTGACCCGTGTGATTGATCCCTGTGATTGATCCGTGTGATTGATCCGTGTGATTGATCCCTGTGATTGACCCGTGTGATTGATCCCTGTGATTGATCCGTGTGATTGATCCGTGCTCTCCGTGTTGCAGATTTACGGCACCTGCTGCTGAGCTTGATCAGCTGTTTTGCTGGAGGCGTGTTCTTCGCCACCTGCCTGCTGGACCTGCTGCCCGACTACCTGCAGAGCATCAACGAGGCCTTCAGCAGCGCCGGGATTAAGGTAGGAGAGCGCACACGCTCACCTGAGCACACGTTAAAGAGGCCTGCAGAGAAACCGCAGGTAAAGCCTCGCCGTCACGCTCAGAGACGCTTTAACGTCTGAGCTGACTGAGGCGCCGATCCTGCTCTCAGACACTGACGTAACTCTGATTTAATAAAAAACAGCTTAAAGTCAAAGTTTTAAAATCCTGTTCAGCGCCATCGTGTGTCAGCACGAATGTGACGTCATGTGGTTGGTTACGGCTAACGGGCTCGCATTAGGTTATGTTAGCTAACTCGTGACAGGAAACACTTCAGTGCTGCAACAATGAGCTGATGTTAGACGAGGCCTGACTGTGGCAGGAAGTGACTGTTCGACTCGCTGCACTCGAACAAATTCGTCTGTCGGTCATAATGTTGGTGTTTGTAAAGCACAACCTCCGACAGCTGTTCAGGCCGGCTGCACCGCGCCTGAGTCAGCGGCCACGCAGATGTTGGCGAGTGTCTTTGTTTTCCTACTACACGCGTGTCGCACCACAAACATCCATCAGCACGTCTGCAGGAAAACCCTCTGGGAAAAAGGAATACTGCAATAAATAAATAATAATAAATATTTAATATTCATCCATCCATCCATCCATCCATCTTCATCCGCTTTATCCGGGGCCGGGTCGCGGGGGCAGCAGCCTAAGCAAAGAGGCCCAGACCTCCCTCTCCCCAGCCACCTCCTCCAGCTCATCCGGGGGAACACCAAGGCGTTCCCAGGCCAGCCGAGAGATATAATCTCTCCAGCGTGTCCTGGGTCTGCCCCGGGGCCTCCTCCCGGTGGGACATGCCTGGAACACCTCACCCAGGAGGCGCCCAGGGGGCATCCTTACCAGATGCCCAAACCACCTCAGCTGGCTCCTTTCGATGTGGAGCAGCAGCGGCTCTACTCTGAGCCCCTCCCGGATGGCCGAACCTCTCACCCTATCTCTAAGGGAGATGCCAGCCACCCTTCGGAGGAAGCTCATTTCCGCCGCTTGTATCCGCGATCTCGTCCTTTCGGTCACTACCCACAGCTCGTGGCCATAGGTGAGGGTAGGGACGTAGATCGACCGGTAAATTGAGAGCTTCGCTTTTACACTCAGCTCCCTCTTCACCACGACGGACCGGTGCAGCGTCTGCATTACTGCAGCTGCAGCCCCAATCCGTCTGTCGATCTCCGGCTCCCTTCTCCCATCACTCGCGAACAAGACCCCGAGATACTTGAACTCCTCCACTTGGGGCAGGACCTCATCCCCGACCCGGAGTGGGCACTCCACCCTTTTCCGGCTGAGAACCATGGCCTCAGATTTGGAGGTGCTGATCCTCATTCCCGCTGCTTCACACTCGGCTGCGAACCGCTCCAGTGTGAGCTGGAGGCCCTCACCCGATGAAGCCAACAGAACCACATCATCCGCAAAGATCAGAGATGAGATCCTGAGGCCACCAAAGCGAAAGCCCTCCGCCACTTGGCTGCGCCTAGAAATCCTGTCCATAAAAATTATGAACAGAACCGGTGACAAAGGGCAGCCCTGGCGGAGCCCATCACCCACCGGGAACGAGTCCGACTTATTGCCGGCAATGCGAACCAAGCTCTTGCAGCGGTTGTATAGGGATCGAATGGCCCGTAGCAATGGGCCAGACACCCCATACTCCCGCAACACCTCCCACAGGACACCCCGAGGGACACGGTCGAATGCCTTCTCCAAGTCCACAAAACACATGTAGACTGGTTGGGCAAACTCCCATGCACCCTCAAGTATCCTCGAGAGGATGAAGAGCTGGTCCAGTGTTCCGCGACCAGGACGAAAACCGCATTGTTCCTCCTGCATCAGAGGTTCGACTAGCGGACGAACTCTCCTTTCCAGCACCCTGGCATAGACTTTCCCGGGGAGGCTGAGGAGTGTGATCCCCCTGTAGTTGGAACACACCCTCCGGTCCCCCTTCTTAAAGATGGGGACCACCACCCCGGTCTGCCAATCCACGGGTACTGCCCCTGATCTCCACGCAACATTGCAGAGGCGTGTCAGCCAGGACAGCCCTACAACGTCCAGAGCCTTCAGGAACTCGGGGCGGACCTCATCAACACCAGGGGCTCTGCCACCAAGGAGTTGTTTAACTGCCTCAGTGACCTCGCCCCCAGAAATTGGCGGGTCATTCCCCTCATCCCCAGACTCTGCTTCCTCCTTGGAAGACGCGTCAGTGGGATTAAGGAGGTCCTCGAAGTATTCCTTCCACCGCCTGACAATTTTCTCAGTCGACGTCAGCAGCGCTCCGCCAGCACTATACACAGTGCAGGTAGAGCACCGCTTTCCCCTCCTGAGACGCCTGACGGTTTGCCAGAACCTCTTCGAGGCAGTCCGAAAGTCTTTTTCCATGGCCTCTCCGAACTCCTCCCACACCCGAGTTTTTGCTTCAGCCACTGCCCGAGCCGCATTCCGCTTGGCCTGTCGATACCTGTCGGCTGCCTCCGGAGTCCCACAGGCTAACCAAGCCCGATAGGACTCCTTCTTCAGCCTGGTGGCTCCCTTCACCTCTGGTGTCCACCATTTGGTTCGGGGATTACCACCACGGCAGGCACCAACCACCTTGCGGCCGCAGCTCAATGCAGCAGCTTCGGCAATGGAGGCGCTGAACATGGTCCATTCGGACTCGATGTCCCCCGCCTCCCTCGGAATGCTGTTGAAGCTCTGCCGGAGGTGTGCGTTGAAGATCTCGTGGACTGGGGCCTCTGCTAGTCGTTCCCAGCACACCCTCACTACGCGTTTAGGTGCACCAGGTCTGTCCAGCGTCCTCCCCCGCCACCTGATCCAACTCACCACCAGGTGGTGATCAGTTGACAGCTCAGCCCCTCTCTTTACCCGAGTGTCCAGAACATATGGTCGCAGGTCTGGTGATACGATTACAAAATCGATCATCGACCTACGGCCTAGAGCGTCCTGGTGCCACGTGCACTTATGGACACTCTTATGTGGAGGAGTACACGGAGGATACCAGCCTAATTTCCAAAGACAACTTTATTCAGGAACAATATTATTAATTATATAATTAACGATTAATATTATTTCTCACAATTGTTGAATGAAGTTTATTTATAGATTTGGTCATGTCGGGCCTCCGTAGAGCTGGAAATTCAGTTTGTCAGCATTGACATGCTTTTATTTTGAAGCAGCAGCTGGTTTATTTCCTGTCCTCAGAGTTCGCCACGGCGCTCACAGGAAACTGAGCGAGAGGGAAGTGAAAACGTTCAAACTCAGAGAGGAAGAGAAACTCTGCTGTCTTAATTATTCAACATTAACATTTGTTTATGAATGTTTGACCTTCAGTTAAAGTCAGATGTTTGTAATTTTGAGGAAAAACATAACAAATTTGAGTTTTTTAAGTTTTTTTGACGATGTTGGTTTTTTTGTTTTTAGAATCTTCACATTTTCGGGACATATTTGTAGTTTTTATGTATTTATTTAAACTTGGAGGATTTAAAAAAACTACAAATTTGGACATTTTAATGAATTCTTATGGTTTAATGTCATAAATAAATATTTGGAGATTTAAATGTAATCTGGTTGCAGCTGCAGCTCCGATCATGTACGTGTTATTGATCGTGTCCATGGCGATGAGAACGTTCTGGAGTTTCTACTTTTAACGTTTTATTAAATATTGACGTTTTTTGATGATTTATTCAGATTTGTGAACATTCAGGTCTCAGTTTTGGATCCTGGAGATGAATCCAGACGCAGGTATCTCAAGCTGACTCTCCTCCTCTTCCTCCTCAGCTGCAGTTCCCCCTGCCCGAGTTCATCGTGGCTATGGGCTTCTTCCTGGTCCTGGTCCTGGAGCAGATCATCCTGGCCTTCAAGGACCAGACGTCGCCGTCCCCGGAGGAACGGCGCTCTCTGCTGGTGGACTCCAGCATTCAATCCAACGATCACTGCCGCCGAGGCTCGAGGCTCAGAATGAAGGTAAACTCACCTCCAAAACAAAGGGTCCAAGCTCCTACTGTCTACCCAGGAGAGGGTCGAACTGAGCATGTGCAGACTCCCACTGGTCACACCTGCAGTGACACTTATGACTTCTCATAACAACACACTCCTGTACTTTTACTGTAACACAGTACTGTAACAGAGTACTGTAACAGAGTACTGTAACTGAGTACTTTTCTCACTCTTCCTCTTTGTGTGCCATTCAAAAACTTTCCAGGACTCTCCAGGCACGGTCCCGGTCGGACCGGAGGAGCAGCAGAGGATACTCACAGCTGACACACGGAGCTCTGCTGGTGTCGTTTCCGGTACAAACGCTCCGGATCTTCATCAGCGGTGCTCTTCCTCCTCCTCTCTCTCTCTCTCTCTCTCTCTCTCTCTCACACACACACACACACACACACACACACACACACACACACACACACACACACGGACCTTCGTGTCGCTTCACGGAGGAACACAGCGTCCAGCTGGCAGCTCACAGCCTCCTCTGCGCATGCCCGACTTCTTCTTCTCTTCCTATAACAGGCAGACTAAACAGCGCCCTCTGCTGTCTGAGGGCCACCAACAGGAATGTTAATAATATTATTATTAATGTCATTATCATAGTAATAATAATAGTAATAATAATAATAATAATAATAATAATAATACATTTTATTTGAGGGCGCCTTTCAGAAACCCAAGATCACCTACAAAAGAAAAAATGAAAAGGACAATAGTTATAAAAACATATAAAATAAGTTGGAATTGCAAAACAAAGCGTGACAACAGATCAAATCAGCACTAAAGCGAATTAGCCAGTTTGAACAGTGAGTTCAAATCTGCAGCAGGTTGTTGAAGGTTAAGAGTTGATAAAATGGTCTGACGTGATTTACAGCGTCATGGAATATCCAATGACCGTGCGTCCGGTGCAGGAGCCCACCCTGGACAAAGATGGAGGGATCGCTTGTGTTTTTCTATTCATTTTATTAGTATTTACACGTCTAAACCAGCAAACCCAACCAGGACCCTGCTCCCAAACACCTGCCCCGTCACCGTGACTGCAGCGCTGGCACTTCACCACCAGGTGTGACTGTTTGGTCTCTGAAGGTTTCCTCTCACAGGCAACTCTTTAAATCTCCCACCTCCACCATCTGATTGGATGCTGATGGATCCTCTGCTGGTGACATCCTCGGCAGAGGGCGTGGCTTCAGAAGCTGCATTCACAAGCCCTGAGCGTTGGCTCAGCAGACAGCTTTCTGACCTCTGGTCTCTCCAGAAGCTTCACAGAGGAACCGTCGAGCTCTCTGCAGGCGCAAAGTGCTTCAGGGGCTGAAACAGGACCAGGATGTCTGCAGGAGGGGAAGCAGCTGATGTGGTGTACTGCCTGGCGCAGGAGCAGGACTTCCAGCAGGTCCCAACATTTTTCCATTAATGTGCAATCCGCTGCAGCACGCCGCCTGTGTTCATCATGTCAGACTTTCACAGTCTGACGGGCACTGCCGCCCGTCGCTCCTCTGAGCTTTCACCGCTGCACCGATGAGGTCGTTAAACTCGCTGCTGTGTGTAGTTTAGTGCCGGTGTTCCAGATCTACTGGCGTTTAGATCAACTGGCGTTGGTCGAACAGATGTGTGGCAGTCTTGCGTTTCAGGAGCTGCTACCGATAAACCAGCAAAAAACGCCAAATGTGTCACCTGTGACACTGTGAGGTTATCTCAAACACACTCCGTCAGTCTTGATGCCGTTGAACAACAAAATGTTTGCAAATGTTTCGAGTTTACCTGGTGATATCCTCACGCGCGATGCGATCGTGAAAACAGCAAACAAGTAACACCACGCAGATGTTGTTCACAGGACAGCAAGAGTAAACGATCGGGAGACTCTAGTCGTCGTTATCGTTTTATTTCTCCGGTTTCAGCGTTTTTGTTGCACAACTACAGCGAGCAGTTTACTTTGTGTACTAACATGGAGTCGAGTCAACCAGCGCCACCTCTGGCCAAGTGCCACTACAGCCAGATCAGCCTGTGACACACATCTGCAGCACGTTTGAATTTGTTTCATGCACATTTGTACCTTTCAATTGTCTCTGTCTGTGCGTCATGCAAATAAACCTTTGAAAAGAATGAAATGATATCATGTATGTACTATCAGGCTACATTTCTTCAAAATGCCAAATTATATACACAAAGTCATAAGAATCACCACCCCTGTTCATCATGATATCAATACTTTTGCCCATAAGAAAAATGTCGTGAACAGATATAGACACACTAATATTTCACCAGTGTTGTCACATCACATGTCGTTAGCATGGGTAAGATAACGAAATCAATACCTCAGATGGAAGCACCTTGACTGGGTTACTTCAACATCACTGGGTGACATGTCACTTTGATGCACCGACAGTGGAATTATAGTTCAGGTGACCTGCATGCCTTTGCACTTTAAAGACACTAGAGCACCTAAAGGATGCATGGAAACAGCAAGTGATACACAGATAAGACTGTTGCACAGAAATATGCAGTATCTGCACACTGTAACATGTTTAGTTGCTTTACTCAAGAGCCTGACTTCAGATGAATGGCTCTGACAATCTAATTTTTCTTGCAGATTGAATGCACCTTCTGTGGGAAGTGGTACCACACAGTGTGTGTTGACTTCCCCTCTGCAGAAGGCGACTACAAATGTAGTGGGTGTTGAATGAACAGAGATAATTGACCCGTGTTGTCTTTGCTTACTGATTGTTTGTAGTGTTGACAATCCACATTGCTGGCATTGCATCTTTCAACATATCTGTGGGTAGATTTGGATGCACCAGGTGTGAGTGCAGCCAATCAGCCTTTACTCAATGTGATCATAGCAGCTGGTGCAGATGTGTCACAAGTTAATCTTGTAGTAGGCTGTGGTACTTGGCCACAGGTGGCAGCAGTGGACTGACCTGCATTGGACTGTTTATTACTGATCACTGTGTAACTTCTGTATATTCAGCGTAACTGCCATCCCCTTACGGATCGTTATTAGATTGACCACACTTATTCAATTCAATTCAATTCAATTTTATTTATATAGCGCCAAATCACAACAAATGTCGCCTCAAGGCGCTTCATAGATACAGAGAAAAGCCCAACAATCATATGACCCCCTATGAGCAGCACTTTGGCGACAGTGGGAAGGAAAAACTCCCTTTTAACAGGAAGAAACCTCCGGCAGAACCAGGCTCAGGGAGGGGCGGGGCCATCTGCTGTGATTGGTTGGGGTGAGAGAAGGAAGACAGGATAAAGACATGCTGTGGAAGAGAGACAGAGATTAATAACAGATACGATTCAATGCAGAGAGGTCTGTTAATACATAGTGAGTGAGAAAGGTGACTGGAAAGGAAAAACTCAATGCATCATGGGAATCCCCCGGCAGCCTACATCTATTGCAGCATAACTAAGGGAGGATTCAGGGTCACCTGGTCCAGCCCTAACTATATGCTTTAGCAAAAAGGAAAGTTTGAAGCCTAATCTTAAAAGTAGAGATAGTGTCTGTCTCCTGAATCCAAACTGGAAGCTGGTTCCACAGAAGAGGGGCCTGAAAACTGAAGGCTCTGCCTCCCATTCTACTTTTAAATACTCTAGGAACAACAAGTAGGCCTGCAGAGCGGGAGCGAAGTGCTCTAATAGGGTGATATGGTACTACAAGGTCATTAAGATAAGATGGGGCCTGATTATTTAAGACCTTGTATGTGAGGAGCAGGATTTTGAATTCAATTCTGGATTTAACAGGAAGCCAAAACAGGAGAAATATGCTCTCTCTTTCTAGTCCCTGTCAGGACTCTTGCTGCAGCATTTTGGATTAACTGAAGGCTTATGCAGACTATATCACAACCAACTCTGGAATGTTCGTTTGCAGAGGGAAGACACAGGCAGACTATGCTAACGACATGTGATGTTACAACACTGGTGAAATATTAGTGTGTCATATATTTGTTCACGACATTTTTCTTATGGGCAAAAGTATTGATATCAGGGTGGTGATTCTTATGACTATGTGTATGTCATTTGGCATTTTGTACAAATGTAGGCTGATAATACATGATATCATTTCATTCATTTCAAAGGTTTATTTGCATGACGCACAGACAGAGACAATTGAAAGGTACAAATGTGCATGAAACAAATTCAAACGTGCTGCAGATGTGTGTCACAGGCTGATCTGGCTGTAGTGGCACTTGGCCAGAGGTGGCGCTGGTTGACTCGACTCCATGTTAGTACACAAAGTAAACTGCTCGCTGTAGTTGTGCAACAAAAACGCTGAAACCGGAGAAATAAAACGATAACGACGACTAGAGTCTCCCGATCGTTTACTCTTGCTGTCCTGTGAACAACATCTGCGTGGTGTTACTTGTTTGCTGTTTTCACGATCGCATCGCGCATGAGGATATCACCAGGTAAACTCGAAACATTTGCAAACATTTTGTTGTTCAACAGCATCAAGACTGACGGAGTGTGTTTGGGATAACCTCACAAGTGTCACAGGTGACACATTTGGCGTTTTTTTGCTGGTTTATCGGTAGCAGCTCCTGAAACGCAAGACTGCCACACATCTGTTCGACCAACGCCAGTTGATCTAAACGCCAGTAGATCTGGAACACCGGCAGGTAGACCAACGCTAACTCCAGCTGCTCCAGCCGAACAGCTTTAAAAAACTTTGAACATCCCATAATTTACTGCTGTGACTAACTAAAAAAACCTCATCGCCTCATTTCCCGTTTGCTTCGTCACTTTGTCAGGCCGCTTTATTTCTCACAGGGACAAATGACACAAGAAACAGTAAAGAAACGTGGTTATGAATCTGAGCCGTTAAATAAGATCACAGCGATAAACTCTGAGCCTCAGACGGACGACGTGTTCAGAGCTGATTTAAAGGTCTAAAGTTGTCTCCGTGGGGACAGACAGAGGCGCGGACACCTTTAGTTTCAGGCGAGGGAGGTTGCTGGGAGCAGCGATGACCTCTGACCTGTGGTTAACCTGGGCTTTAACAGCCAAACTTAAAATCAGTGCTGAGCGTCACCCGTGTGGCGTCGTTTGCTCTGCGCCAATCAGAAGTTGTCTGTATTCTGAAGTCTGTTTGAGGCGGAGTCAGGAACGCCCAGGTGTCCTCAGAGCGTCGTTCCTAACAGAGCGCTGTGTTGTCCCGCAGGTCCTAAACATCTGCACGCCTGAGGACCACAACGGGCTCGATTACATGGCCGCCTTCTTTCACCGCTGGCTGCAGGAGCCTGGACGCATCGTCTTCATCGCCCGGATCGGCGGCAGAGTGGTGAGGCGTGAAGGCGGGCCCTGAGGAAGCAGACCGCAGTTTTCGTTTCACGGCTTTTTTCTACACTGAGCTGCATTCTCCATCTCCCTGCAGGTGGCGCTGGAGTCGGCGCTCCTGGTGGACGGCGGTCAGACGGCAATACTTCAGGGGCGCAGGGTGGTGTCCGATCTGAGGGGCAGCGGCATCGCCAGCGCCATCCAGACGCATGTGACCAACTACGTCCGCCGCTACTACCCAGAAGTCTCTGCTGTGAGGCTGAGCCGAGGAGACAATCCTTCAGCGCAGACGCTCGCCAAGTACAGGCTCATCGCAAAGGAGGTGTGTCACAGTCCACTGGTTTGTGACCACAGTTGGTGATGATGATAATTCTTCATCACAGCGACGTCGCGCAGCCGATGTTCGAGCGGCGCCGTTCCCTTTATTCTGACCGTGCTGTGCAGAAATGCCGCATCCTCCTGAAGCACGCAGACTTTCAGTTCGTCGTGGTTGAAAAGCTAATGTGTCGATATTCACAGGAAATAAATCAAAGGTTTATTAAAAATAAATAACGACTCAAATTAATTTATAATTGCTCTCCTGCGTGTTAGGACTGCAGGACCAGCAGGGCGCCATCACACGGACGTTTGGTCAGAGATCACCGCTGGCTTCTAGTTATTGCAAGCTGGCCTTTGTTGCCGTGGTTACCGTGATGCTGCAGACACGTCCTAAGGCTGAGCGTGCTCTGAGCACCTACAGTTGAAGAGTCCGCCTGGTTTTTCCGGCCTGGACTGTAAACGATCCACGTGTCCATCTGTCGTGTCCACTGAATGAAACGACAGATGTTCTTAGTTTGGCCTCAGACTCGTGACGCGGTGAAGAGCACACATGCCACGTGATTGGCTGATGGACTGGATCACAGCATGAATCCGGTGGCGTGTTGTGACCAAGCCTGAACTTGGACTGCGACGAGTCGAACCAGAACGGTACGTAAACCGCAGACTCACCCTGTCCTCTCTGTCGCCCCCTGCAGGCCATCTTGTCTCTGTGCTGTGAGGCGGTCGACCTGGGCGCCTTCATCGCCGAGCTTCGATCCAAACATCCGCTCCACGCCGACTCCTCCTGTGGTCCGGTCACGCTGAGCCGGCGGCAGGCTGAGACGCTGGTCCTGTCCGACCACGTGGTGTCCAACCTGCTGCCCGGCAGAACCGTCATCAACGACTGGGAGCCCTTGAAGCCGGTGGAGGCCAACCTAGAGGTGCTGCGGCGCAGAGGCCTAACGTGGATCGTAGACCGGGAGTTCGAGCCCGCCGCCCTCAGTCTGAGCACGCCACCGTATGCCGTACCCTACCGCCACAATGCCATGTGCCTCAACATCAACATCTTTGGCCGCAGTCTGGCATCGGTGTGCGCCGTGTTTCTGGCACAACTGGAAGCTTTCCTGCCGAGTCTTAAAGGTTACCTGGTCTGCCACACCTACGTGGATCCTGCGCTGTGGGCGGGCTTTCGTCAGTTCTGTCAGAACGGCGCAAACGTGTCATTTTTTAAGGACTACTGGGAGGAAGTCATACTGGAGACAGACCTCTGACTGGCCTCGGCGTGACCGCTCGAATGCTGGCGGATATTTTGATCTCTGCCAGGATTCCTTCAAACACTTCCGAACCTTTTGTCCGGGATTCCCAGGATCCCGTAAGGTTCCACATGCAGGTTTAATTAAATGTTATAAATTTGTTTAAAAGCACAAGTGTGAGTTTTAACAATTCAATAGTAAATCATCATCGTCACTCAGAGGTAACCGCTAGCAGCTGAGAGAACCTCGGTTCTAGGTCAGCTGCTAGCGGTTGTTGTGGAGTTTCAGCAGGTTTCAGATATTTTCCATTTTTCCAAACGTTCATAAGTAGGGATGGGTATCGAAAACCGGTTCTTGTTGAGAACGGTTCCCACTGTTTCAGTTCCTTGGAATCGTTTGCCATTTTTACAAACGATTCCCTTATCGATTCCAGTCGCCCCGAATGACGTCACCACGTTGCGGAGCGTCATTTACCTGGCAGGAAACACGGCGGCTCAAACGCTCAAAAGTTTGGTTCTACTTTACGAGAACGGATGACAACAGGGCAACTTGCAATACTTGCAAAGTAGATATTTTATTTAAGGGAGGAAACACTACGAATATGCAAAAGCATTTGCTCACAAACACACGATGACCTTAAATGAATGTCGTGTTTTTAATTCCGGACTCGTGAATCTCAACCCAGCAGCAGCGGTAACGTTTGCACGTCCTCTCCCGTTAATGCAGGTAAATAATCAACAACAGTACATATTATGTTAGCGCGATCTGCCTTATTACAAACCTGCCATTACTGTGCGTTTAGGTGACCATGATGAGAGAGAGTCTGGCTCAGATGCTGGCAGTTCTCGCTGCAGTCTACCGTAGCGTCTCCTTTCAGGCAGGATAGACGAACGTCACCGAGCAGTGACTCAGTTTGTGGTCAAAGGCTTGCAGCCGTTTGCCACAGCAGATGATTTTCAGTAAGTGAATGTGTTTAATTGTAGGCAGGGACATTACTGGATATTCTTGTGTAATTGCTACAGAATAATTGATGTTATACTTTGTTATTGCTACAGAAGAATATTTATTTTATTATTTTACATTTACAGTTTTTTCCTGGGGACCCTGTGACACCCCATTGAAGAGCCGTCGGCTGGATCTGTTAAGATCTCACTGTTGGGTTTGTAAGGCCATGTTACTCCTACATTTCTATCTTGTTCAAAGAGAAGATATAAAACAAAGTTCTGAGCTAATCGACCTTAGTGTTCTCCTTTTTTAAAAAGAATCGATAAAGAATCGAATCGTTAAACAGAATCGAAAATGGAATCGTGAAAATCTTATCAATACCCATCCCTATTCATAAGTCACGTGTGACAATCGGGGATCTGTGTTCTTGGAGGATTGGCTTTGTGAGGACTTTTTTCACCCTTGAACGGTTAACAGCGGTGCCTCAAATGGCTCCTCGCACTGACGCGTACCTACGAGAAGAGTTTTCTCTGCTAAGCTTCGTGTTTAAATCTAAGACACTGTCTGATGGACATAAAGTGATTTTTACTGTCTGCGTGTGACAGACGCAGCAGTGTCGACAGGCTTGTCTTTGTGTGGAAGATAAGGTTTACTGTTTATGATCTCATGTGATGCACCTTTACCTGATACACACCTTTATGTTCACCTGCTGACCCACGCGTGAAACGTTCTTAAAACTCTGACTGTGTCGATGTGTAATCACCAGGTTGTTGCTGCTTGAATATAAATAAAATCAGATATTTGAATCTTGATCTGGCTCCTGTGGTCGTTCTGAGTGCCTCGCCCTGTAAATCCACCGAATCAGACGGGAAACCCATCAGCTGACCTCGCCTCCAGGGTCAAAGGTCAGTTTCTGGAATCGTCCAAACACGGCTCAGACTGGACGGAAACTACAAACCTTCAGATTCCCTGAATCACACTGTTCTTTCCCACATTATAAAAACCTTTCAGACGCTGTTTGGATTTCTGCAGCGCTGTCGGAGAGCTTTAAAGGTTGTGAACTTTGAGTGTTTCTGAATGTTTCCTGGTGTCCACTGTGGAGTTTACTCGGTGTTGTGAAGGTTCCTGTTCGGGTTCAGACCGAGTAGAAAAGCATCATGTTGTAATCAGCCACACCTGCCACTCATTAGAGAGCACAGAGGAGTCGCCCCCTGCTGGACAGAAGAGGCAATGCAGGTTGAAGGAGCTCTGTCCATCTTTGTTTACAGTCTGTGGTTTAGTACTTTGGCTCTTCCTGTGTTTCTGCATCTAAGTGAAGTTGATAGTTGGACGTCTGGAGTTTTTATCCTTTTGTGTATAATTTAACTTTTTCACTGTGATTGGTCCTAAATTTGAGGTCATCTGCTTTGTTTTTTATGGTTTTTCATGTAAATGAAGTAGACTTTTAGTCATTTTGAATTTTTGTGGTGTGGTTTCCATGGTATCTGTGTCTCAGTACTGATTTTGGATCATGAGGCGTTGCTTCCAAAGGCCAGGACGACTTTTGTTTGTGCTCAGTGTGACCTTTGAGCCCGAAGTTCTCACAGCTGCTCTGACCACAAACAGCTTATAACGTTTTACTGCTGCCAGAGTGCTGACTGCAGCATCGTGTGCTTTATGTACCAGTGAAGCTTCCACAGCGTCACGCACACAGTCACTAACAGACTTCCAGGCAGTGGCGTTTGACCTCTGACCTTCTGTGATTAATGAGTGATGGAAAGTGACACTAACATGGACTCTTGGGATTCCTGTTAAGCTACAAAGTCAACAGCTGGAAGGATCCGCCTCCCGCTCCAGCTGAGTGAAGTCAGAAAATGACAGGGGAATGCGGCCTTCAAAATAAAAGCCTCACGTTTAGTTTTTGAGAAAAGAATCAGTAAATGCTTTTGTGTAGGCTGAGAATGAAAAATAAAGATGAACGTGAGCTTCTGACAGGTTTCACTGCAGCAAAATAAAAACACAGCAACTTTTTTTAAACAATAATTTATTAATTGAATAAATTACAGCGCATCAGGAAAATAAAGCTGAAGACGAACGCTCACCTCAGAGGAGAGGCAGGCTCTGCTCTCCCACCAATCAGCAGTCAAACGTTTGGATCAATAGGATCAGGTGTGACAGAGCACCTGTGCTGCGAACCCACAGATCCATAAATATTACCGATCAATGATTAAAAACGTCAGACGTGGCTCGTAAAAGGCTGAGATGAACTCAATGACCTTTTTCTGATTTACTTACCCGGATGACTGAGCACACACCACGGCACAGTGACTGTTATTGATGACTGTTATTGATCATCGAGGGTAAACATAAAGAAAATCTGTGATTCTTCAACATAAATGAAAACTTTAGCTTTATGACGTCACATACATGAGGGACAGGAAGCGTTTGATGGTCCGGGGTCTCCTCCTGCTGGACCCAGGACCGAACCGGAAACCAAACACTGACGGGCTTTTATTTTGTAAAGAGGAAATGCGGTGTTTTATTGCGGAGCGCTTCACAGCAGCTCCCTCGCGAGGCGGGATCAGCTGATGGGAACTGAGTCACCACTTCCCGGAGAGCAGCACCGAGAGAAGCTCGCGCCGCCGATCAGCTCTGACACCGAGAGCCTCACCTGAGCGCGAGCCCGCAGCTGAACAGGTAAGGGTGTCTGTGCGCGGGACCGTGATCTGCTCCGGAGTAAATATATTCCGTTACCTCGGGATCATCAGCGGGAAACACACGATGGTTACCACGGTTACGCTTCCATGACTCACTGACTGCGCGTGCGCACTAACTAAAACCCCTTTAACGTCTGATTAGTTGCGCGAGGAAGAGTCGGTGCACATCTGTATGACGTAGCAGATGTTACAGCTGTGGTAAATCTGCGCAGGTGCTGAGTGTTCGGTTATCCGACTCGCCAGCAGTCGGATACAAACTGATCTGACCTCTGACCCCCGTGCCTCAGCCTGTAAACATGTTTGTTTCTGCCTGACTCGCTGCTGCCCCTGCGGCACAGCAGAGGAACTGCAGGGGGGCCGCCCACTCCGGTTTCAGACACGTCCTCAAATAACGTGGAAATCCCCCCAATCAGATCAGACCCGCCCCTCCTCTGAGTCACCCACACCTGCTGCCACAGTTAATCTGCCTTCTTCACCGCACTTCCTGTCAGCGCGCCGCTGCCTCTGTTTGCTGCTCTTATCTGCTCCTATCGATTCCTGGGGTCACATGACTCATGGCGCTCTGCACATCACAAACATCTCTGTTTGCTGCATGAGCTAAACATCACACAGGAAGTTCATCACCCCGCCTATGCCCTAACCCACAGGAGGGCGGCGAAACTGTGACCTCACCGAGCGACCTGCAGGCGGGGGTTAAACTTTAACAGCACGTCCTCATGCTGCCTGATTGTGTGTGTGGCTCAGAGGAGCCTGTGAACAACGTGTACGTCAGGTGTCATCGTCAGCTGCTAGGAGTACGTAACGCGTCTTTGCAGACTCACAGGTGTGATGCAGGCGCAGCGCCGCAGGTCGCCCGTACCTGCAGCAAATCATCATTCAAAGGAAACGTGTGTCTCACTGTGTTGTTCTTCCTGTCTGACAGACTCTCGTCCTCAGAGTGAGTCCAGAGAGCTGACATGGCTGTCGCAGGCGGAGCATCCTCCTCTGTCCTCGCGTCTTCGGCAAAGGAAACGGCGGCGCTGAAGGTGAACCCGGCTGACGTCCCCGCCCTGGAGATCAAACTAGGAGCGCTGGCGGTCCTGCTGTCAGTCACGCTGCTGTTTGGATTTGCCCCACTCTGCATCGTCCGAGGGGCGGGGCGCTTCAGCGTGCAGCCAGGTAGACTGGGGAACATCATTTTCATCATTTTAGTCGTCGTTTGGATGAGCAGATAAACGTTTCCAACATCGGTTTCTGTGAGTTCAGAACATCAGAAAGAAAATATTTGGACTGGGTATCTGAAATCAGCCGTGCTCATACTGGCTTTGCATGGACAATTCTTCTTTTGAGCACATGGTGTCCTGCAGGTCAGAAACACGCTCCTCCCACTTTCAGCCAACGGTTTTCCAATTGGTCATGCCTCCTAAAGGCAGGTGGGCGGGGCTTCACATGCTCTGGTAGTAAATGAGAGGAAGTGGGGAGACGCAGGATAACGGGTTTAGATCCCGCTGAGCCCGACGCCACGCTCGGAGCTCCAGGATTAGTCGGCAGTGTTTTGATCTCACAGCTCAACTTCCTGTTTTCTCCTAACCAGCTGATTAGATGTGACCTTGTGTGACCTCTGTGCAGTCACTCGATCAGCTGCAGCAGAAGAACATGGATCCATGAGCGCTGCTCTGCAGGGCTGCTACACGACGCCATTCAGGAGTCTGACTCTGCAGCTGTGTGATTGATCCCTGTGATTGATCCCTGTGATTGATCCGTGTGATTGATCCGTGCTCTCCGTGTTGCAGATTCACGGCGCCTGCTGCTGAGCTTGATCAGCTGTTTTGCTGGAGGCGTGTTCTTCGCCACCTGCCTGCTGGACCTGCTGCCCGACTACCTGCAGAGCATCAACGAGGCCTTCAGCAGCGCCGGGATTAAGGTAGGAGAGCGCACACGCTCACCTGAGCACACGTTAAAGAGGCCTGGAGAGAAACCGCAGGTAAAGCCTCGCCGTCACGCTCAGAGACGCTTTAACGTCTGAGCTGACTGAGGCGCCGATCCTGCTCTCAGACACTGACGTAACTCTGATTTAATAAAAAACAGCTTAAAGTCAAAGTTTTAAAATCCTGTTCAGCGCCATCGTGTGTCAGCACGAATGTGACGTCATGTGGTTGGTTACGGCTAACGGGCTCGCATTAGGTTATGTTAGCTAACTCGTGACAGGAAACACTTCAGTGCTGCAACAATGAGCTGATGTTAGACGAGGCCTGACTGTGGCAGGAAGTGACTGTTCGACTCGCTGCACTCGAACAAATTCGTCTGTCGGTCATAATGTTGGTGTTTGTAAAGCACAACCTCCGACAGCTGTTCAGGCCGGCTGCACCGCGCCTGAGTCAGCGGCCACGCAGATGTTGGCGAGTGTCTTTGTTTTCCTACTACACGCGTGTCGCACCACAAACATCCATCAGCACGTCTGCAGGAAAACCCTCTGGGAAAAAGGAATACTGCAATAAATAAATAATAAATATTTAATATTATTTCTCACAATTGTTGAATGAAGTTTATTTATAGATTTGGTCATGTCGGGCCTCCGTAGAGCTGGAAATTCAGTTTGTCAGCGTTGACATGCTTTTATTTTGAAGCAGCAGCTGGTTTATTTCCTGTCCTCAGAGTTCGCCACGGCGCTCACAGGAAACTGAGCGAGAGGGAAGTGAAAACGTTCAAACTCAGAGAGGAAGAGAAACTCTGCTGTCTTAATTATTCAACATTAACATTTGTTTATGAATGTTTGACCTTCAGTTAAAGTCAGATGTTTGTAATTTTGAGGACAAACATAACAAATTTGAGTTTTTTAAGTTTTTTTGACGATGTTGGTTTTTTTGTTTTTAGAATCTTCACATTTTCGGGACATATTTGTAGTTTTTATGTATTTATTTAAACTTGGAGGATTTAAAAAAAAACTACAAATTTGGACATTTTAATGAATTCTTATGGTTTAATGTCATAAATAAATATTTGGAGATTTAAATGTAATCTGGTTGCAGCTGCAGCTCCGATCATGTACGTGTTATTGATCGTGTCCATGGCGATGAGAATGTTCTGGAGTTTCTACTTTTAACGTTTTATTAAATATTGACGTTTTTTGATGATTTATTCAGATTTGTGAACATTCAGGTCTCAGTTTTGGACCCTGGAGATGAATCCAGACGCAGGTATCTCAAGCTGACTCTCCTCCTCTTCCTCCTCAGCTGCAGTTCCCCCTGTCCGAGTTCATCGTGGCTATGGGCTTCTTCCTGGTCCTGGTCCTGGAGCAGATCATCCTGGCCTTCAAGGACCAGACGTCGCCGTCCCCGGAGGAACGGCGCTCTCTGCTGGTGGACTCCAGCATTCAATCCAACGATCACCGCCGCCGGGGCTCGGCGGACTCGGACGGTCACTTCCACGTGGACTTTGGTTCTCAGTCCGCCCTGCGCGCCTTCATCCTGGTCTTCTCGCTGTCGCTGCACTCGGTGTTCGAGGGGCTGGCGGTGGGGCTGCTGGAGGAGGGGCGGGAGGTGCTGGAGATCTGCCTCGCCCTGATGATCCACAAGAGCATCATCTCCTTCAGCCTGACCGTGAAGCTGTGTCAGGCCCGGCTGCGTCGCTCCGCGGTGGTCGGCTGCCTGCTGCTGTTCGCCGTCATGTCGCCGCTGGGCGTCGGCCTGGGCGTCGGCCTCACCGAGACCAAGACGTCGCCGGGGCACCAGCTGGCCCGCTGCACGCTGGAGGGGCTGGCGACGGGAACCTTCATCTACATCACCTTCATGGAGATCCTACCGCACGAGCTCGCCGCCGGCAGGAACCGCATCGCCAAGGTGGCCGTGCTGCTGGTGGGCTTTGCCGTGGTGACCGCCGTGCTGTTCATCAAACTGTAGAGGCAGACGGCGAGAGGGCGAGCTCCGTGTGTGACTTCAGAGACGGTTCAGAGCTTCATTAATCACGCTTTTATTTTTTTGACGTTAACGAGAGACGAAGACTTAAGCCAAAGAGAGACGACGCGAGAGCGCCAGGGGGAGGAGCCGAACAACCCCGCAAACCTGATCCGTTAAAGTTTCTCTCCTCTGACCGCCTGCGGGGTTGGACAGAAACCCACCAATCAAACCCCCGCGAGCCGCACCTGGTGACAGCGGGGAGCAAGAACTCGCTTTAACAGGAGGAAACCTCCGGCTCAGGGAGGCGGGGTCAAGCTAAGGAGCCGCAGCAGGCGATCGAACACCCAGGGAGTGAAGAAGTGCATCATGGGAAGCAGGCTGGCCTGCTGCGGCGCTATCTCAGAGTTCAGATGTGCTCGCCAGGAGCGTCCCAGAGCGGCGGGAGATTTCCGCTTTTAGAACTAGCGTGTTGCTAAACGAGGAAACGGGAATGTTTGGAGGAGCCGAGGATGTGTTAGTGGAGCGCTCTATTTTAACTGACAGCAGGATTCAAACACTTGTTTTTGTAATAAAAGTATTTTTAAACATGTAAATTTACTGTAATCAAGTTTGTATAAAATCATGCAGAAAATAAACGTGTTTGAATTATTTCATGAGACGGCGTCCTGCAGCCGCACGGCCACGCGTCAGACGGACGCAGCGCCGAAGCGACAGGAAGCAGAAACATGAAGCTGCTGGGGACAGACACGCGCGTCTGTACTGAAGTAAAAGTACTCGATTACATTAAGACTCAAATAGAGACATGAGGTCAAACCTCTGCTGCGTGACGCTTTCCCAGCTCCAGTAATCTGATTACTCGGCAAAGATAAACTGATTACTTATCTGTGGATCGGCAGCACTGATCCAGGACGAAGTCCGACAGCTCGACAGTCACATGACCGCCCCGGTACGCGTGAAAACAGTCTGAGCAGCGATGACGCGTCGTGACGGGTTTTCAGCTTTAGCCGCCGACCGTCCGTCGTATCCAAACACGTCGGCGCTCAAGCCGACGGAAAACGTTTTTATTTTATCTGAGAAACAAAAACGTGTTTTTGTGTGAACTGCAGGCGGAAAACCAACATGGCGCCGTGACTGTGCTAGGTCCATCTTTTACATACAGTCTGTTCCCGTGGAACAGGAAATGAGCGTTTTCTGCTTTTTAAGCTAAACCAGAACTGCCCTGAAAACACGTCTGTACCACGTGGCCTCGGAAAAATAAATCACCATGACGACGACCATGTGGCACGGGCCTACAGACCGAACGGTGACCCCGGGCGGAAAGGTCAACTCTGTGCTGTCGCTGCAGGTTTCTGGGTCGCTGACAGACGCCTCATTTCCCCTAGTAACCTGTGGTTGCCATGGTTACAGGCCATTTCCTTAATTCCCAATTAATAAGTATCTGAGGCTGAGACCACAGGACTGTGAAACATGATTGTTGGGCTTCATTTCTGTACTGAACAGTTGTTTAAGATTAGTTAGTAAATAACAATTAGCTAATGTTGGTCATGAGACTAAAGTCAGTGTAAATATGAGATGGCCAATATTATAGTTATTATATTAATCATCAGTTATTACAGCAGTGAGTTTGAACTCTCAAATCAAATCACTTCTATTGTCACATCACGCGCAGGTGCACTGGTACATGTGAGTGAACCACTGAGCTTCAGTAAATATACAAGTTGCAGCTATTTATGTCCCATCACCTTAAATCTTCACTCAAAGACACTCAAGTATCTGTGACAGTGTGTATATAGATGTGTTATATATAAGAGACAATGTTGTTCCTTCAGTATGTTGGCATTACTAAATTTGCCTAAATCACAGTGAAGACTCAAAAACGAGGAGACGCGACTGAACTACAGGTGGTCTGCAGGTTTCTTCTTCTGCACTCTGTCTTCCACAGACTCGGATTAACTTTATTCTCACACAGTGAGGAAGAATAGGATCCCCACCTTGACCTTTGATCTCTGATCTCTGCAGCTGGAGGGAAATGGAGGAGCAGCCTGCAGCGGCTAAACTCTGCCGGCAGGGGGCGCCAACACACCTCAGCCGAGCCAGCTTAGCTGGTCTGTGAGCCAGAGGTTTCACTCCCCACGAAGAAACGCTGAACTCTGTCCACGTGACCTCACCCCCCCCCCCCCCCCCCACACACACACACGCACTTTTTTAATACAACTTTGAATTGTTTAAGAGGACAGAAATAGGTTCGATTATTTAAATCTATTACATTAATTTTGATTTTGTAAATATTTTTAATTCTTAGCAAGATGAACACAAAAAGACTGAACATGCTTTCTTGTTTGTTCCGGATTGAAAAAATTATTAAAAGAAAAACCAACAACAGAGCTGCTGCCTCGTCAGCTCCGGGCTGTGAACCCGGTCCCGGTCTTCCGGCGGCTGTGAACACGGTTCCCCGGCGGGGTGTTTTCGGCCGGGTTTCGGTTGGTCCCGCTGCGGGACTCGCTGCTGGTTTTGGTGCTCAGAAAAAGCGGCGGAGTGATCCCTCTTCACCCCGCCCCTCTCTGAAATCGTTCCAATACGTCAGCTCGTCCCGTCCGCTCGGTGAAGATGTCTGCGACGGGCTCAGGCGGCTGTGGACCCGGACCCGCCTCGGGCGCCGGCTCCGGGGCGTCCAACCCGCGAAAGTTCAGCGAGAAGATAGCACTGCACACCCAGCGGCAGGCCGAGGAGACGGCCGCCTTCCAGGAGGTCATGATGGACATCACTTCGACCAGGGTGAGTGAGAGGCGGCGGCAGGAGGAGGAGAGCTGCCGGAGGAAGCGAGGCCTTGTCCGGGCTCGTCGGGCTCCGGATAAGCGCTGTGCGGTGTCTCTGCGCGGCGCTTTGCTGAGATTTGGCGCAGTTTTAGCGGCGATCACCTCGTGGGGACGCAGTGTGTGGGTTTTGTTGGGTGTTTGTCTCTCCGGGACGCGCTGCTCTTCATTTCCGATACATCGTTAGCGCTCGAAGCTAACGCGGCTAACTTGTCTTGTTTACTATGTTACGTGAACGTCGCTGTCAGTCCCGCAGTGTCCCGCAGAACTCCGGCCAAAATCGGATATTTTAACGCGGCGTCACCTTACGTCACACACACATCCAACACCTTCGACTTAATTAATTCGGGGTGTTTATTTTGTTCCTTTGGCAACTTCGGCGATAATGTCAGCCATTGACAGGCTTTGCTTTCAGGTAGATGAAGCTTCCATTACTCGTGTTTTGTGTCTCCTAAGGAAAATAGTCTGATTTTATTTTTGATTTGTTTCTTTGACTTGTGGAACAAATATGTCCGTTTTACAGATCTGACGTGGTGATTTTATCTTTGTCCACCCTGCCCGGGAAAGATTACCGTAAATCGTGCATACTTTACACGGACTGGCGGCGCCGTTTTAATGTCAGGGTGGGCGATTGGTTCGGATGTGTTAACGTCACCTTGTCACTGGTGATGTGTGGGTGTCACTGTGATCTGAAACACGCCCTCAGGTGTGAAGCAGGTGACAGGTTCGGCGTGTGGAGGCAGGTGGTCTCTGCTGGTGTGTTTACTGTCGTGGGAAAATGTGGGAGTCTGGCTGTCAGTTTATTTATGATGGTTTGTGGTCGTTTCTGACAAATTTTTACAAGTTTAAAGGCGTGTGTTTCTGAAGCTAGAGGAAGCTGGTGTTGTTGTTCTGAGTCCAGCCCGTGATGCTGCAGTGGGGTTTGGAGTTTTTAGGTGCTGTGGCACTGAAATAATCACACAGTGGTAAAAGTTCATCCTTCAAGACTTATTTTGGGTCAAAGTCAGCAAACCTTTATTTTGAAATAAATGCTTCAAAATAAACCTTTATTCCTTTTAGTTTCACATCAGATGTGACAGTGATTCTGCACATAGACCACAAAATTAAAGGTAGTTCAGGAGATGCCTGAAGGTGGCTGCTGAGTGGTGGGACTTGCGTATGCACCACGGTAGGTCACAGCTTCTCCTGGACTCAAACCAAAGAGCCGTGGGCCCGACGGCTGAACAGAAACACGAATGCTTCAGGCTGACATCCAGTCACGTCTTGAAACGTTTATTTCATACACGAGTGAATGAGAAAAGGCTCAGCTCACTGTTTATGAGTGTGGTGGGCTGTGGAGGCATCTCTATTCTTCCTGTCTGGAAGCTGTGAGTTGCTCTGGACGCTGCTGCAGGTCAGACAGTCGTCTTCCCTTCTCTGTTGAATTGCAGCTCCTGCTGATGGTCCTGGTTTGGTTCTGGAGGGTCACTCGGACCAGAACCTGCAGCAGCTGCTGCACCGAGCAGGTCCAGCAGCTGCAGCTTCTTATCATTAGGAGGGGCTGTTTAGTCTCCTTGTGGGGTCGAGTTGGTCCTGAGAAAGGCCCTGGTTCTGTGCTGGTTCTGTGCTGGTTCTGTGTAGCTCAGATGGATTTAGTCACTGTGGATCCGGACTGATTGTTTAGGTCTTCTGTAAAGATTTTGGCCTCCAGGGTTTGTGAAAGCATCCTCAGGTTTGATGGTCTGACCCTCTGGTTTCATGATCCGCATCATTATTGGCTTGACCTCACTGACAGGTGAATGGTGTCAGAGCTGCTCAGTCATTCGTCAGGTAGAAACCTGCAGGTCTGTAGCAGATCCAGGAGTTTAACCGAGGACATGATCGAGCTCTCTCTGAAGGAGGATCTCTCTGGACCCTCTGCGGTGTGAGACAAACGTCCCCCCCATGATTCAGCAGCTCGTTGATCCTCCCTCAGCAGTGACGGTTCCTGCGTGACTTTATCAGCCTGTCAGATCTGAGGAGGAGTTTGGCTCCGCTCTTCTTCACAGCGTTGCTTCAGCTCATTGAAGTTTGCTCCATTCGTTTACGCACAGCTCTCTGAGCTCTGCACTCTGGGCCGCTGCAGCAGCTCCGTCTGCGCTCGCTTCAGCGTCCTGCCGATTGGTCCGAGCTTCAGCTGCGGGACACGCGGCCTCGCTCTGATGTACCGGGGAGTTCACGGTCCACGCGGGTCGTCGTCCCTCCTCCACGGCGCTCACAGCGAGCCGTTTGCTGCTGTGCACTTTACTCTCGTCTGCTGCTGAAGTCTGCTGCAGCTTTACAGACCTCAGCTGGCTGTCGTGACCTTTAACCTTCTACATGAGGCCTGTGGAGTCTGAGATCTGTGGGTTTTTCAGGATGAATGTGTTGGGATGTTCACTCCTGGGAAGACTGTGGCGTCCTGTTAGCACACCTGAGTCTGCTGTTACACAGGTGCTCACACCTGCTGCTGAGTTCATCAGTGGGCAGCAGTAGTCGCTCCTCTTTAGCTCGTCTGTAAGGACGGACGGGTTTCAGTGAGACGGGTTTCAGTGAGACGGGTTTCAGTGAGACCGCTGCTGTAAACGTTTTTTCTGCCTGTGACATGAATGAATGCAGAATAATCGAACCCTGAACATGAATAGTGTTTGCTGCTCGCTCTCTGCGGGTCGACGGTGCTGGTGTTGGTTGTTCAGAGGTCGTCTGACATGCTGTGCCTCCTGTTTCACTTCACTGCTTTTATTTCAGGTAAGAGCACCTTTCGTGCAGCAGAAACAGAGTTTATGGAGGCACTTCCTGTGTCTGCAGGCCACAACACGTAGCGTGGTTTTTCTTCTTTAGATTGCAGCTCGTCGACAGTTTGAAGTTGTTGTGAGAGGAAACAAGGCGGAGCTTATCTGATCTGAGAGCAGGTGATGGACATTCAGGTTTCCCCCACAGACCTGAGTTTGTAGCTCTGAGCGTGTTTCAGGTGTTTACTGAACTGAAGCCACAGCACGGAGATGTTCCCGAAGACGTCTCCGGTTTGGCGAGTTCGCTGCTTTCAGGGCTTCAGAGGGCGACGCCTCCAAAGGACAGCAGGCTGCATAGACGCTCCCGCTGCTTTTTGATCGCCGTCCATGTGACTCTGTTTCTGCAAAGTCTTCCATATCTGAAGTAGGAAAAATGCCCGAACTCAGCTGTTTGAAGCTGTAACCAAATGACTCCCAAAGAATTCAGCGATGAGTCAGTTTGTAAGGAAACGTGTGCGGGTCACTGACTCGCGATCGTCTGTGCAGGAAGTCACCGTCACGCTCACAGGAAGGATGTCGGCTTTCAAGCTTGGGATAAGAATTAGAGCTGGATGTGCTCTTCAAATAAATGTAGATCTGTGGCCGTGCAGATGTCAGCCCCCCCGGGGCGTTCTCACACTACAGGTGTCACGTGGTCACAGGACGGCGTCGTCGGCGTAGAGGAGGATTCTTCCAAAATAAAACGGGTCCATGTTGGAGTTAGCTCAGGCGTCCACAAACACGTGGATGGGATATTTCTGAGCTAACAGTTTGCTGTAATTTCACTGCTTCAAGTTCTCTGGACGTGTTTCCATTAGCGACGGGGGCCATCTTTAATTATAACATGAGCGTTTTTCCAGATTTTGGGTTCAGAATGACAGTAAATCGTCTTCAGTTCATTAAAAAGTTTCATTTCTGAACATGAAACTCATTCTGTGACAGTATGACGAGAAAATAGTCGCACGAACTGTCACAGCTTTTGTTTGGGTGTTACTTAAGGTAGTTTTTGTGGGCGTGGCCTCCTGCCGTTTTGTCCTGACTGAGGCAGACAGACAAGCTCATGCCGGTCACGCCGTCTCTGCACTGATGTATACCGCGGCGTGCACGGCGCCTGCAGCCTGAAGCGATGGACATGGGTTGTGATCCTCATCGGCCTCGGCAGAGACGACGTCTCGGGCAGCGAGGAGGTCCTTCAGAGCCTGAGGAGACGCTGTGGGTGGAGCTAGAGCTGGGCGGTGTCTTTGTGAGGTCGTCTCATTATGGAGGGAAAGCTTTTCAGTCCAGTTTGTTCTTCCAGCTGAGCTGCTGCGCTGTGCTCGGCACAGGAAGTCTGAGTTTATTGTCAGAGGCCCGCCTCCTCTCACGATGGAGATGATGGCAGCGGCGGGCAGCGGCGGGCAGAGTCCTAAGGCGGGAACAGATGTGTGGTTCGAGCCTGATGTTTCTGAATCCCCCAAACTTCACGAACAAAAAAGGAAATTGTTTGTTGTGATGAGTAAGTTCAGAAGTGGGGAACAGACGACGGCCTCGTGGCGTCACAGCAGGCGTTGATGGCGCCGTGCGGGCGCTCCGAGCTGCTGATGGTCTCTGTGCAGGTCTTTGGAATGACATCATCAGCTTCCTCTGCAGAGGCCGCCTCCTCCTCGACGTTGTGCCGCTCGCGGTCCTGGCTCTGGTCTGTGGGACCCTCCGGAGCCCAACCGTGACCCGCCACACTCAGCAGACAGGAAAGGGCCGGGCTAGAAACTTTCAAAATAAAACCTGAGGCCATCATATCAGGCATGAGCTCTTTATCACGAGTTGAATCTTTCATGTGGATAATCGAGCGTTTGAGCCGAGCTGACTTTACTGTGCAGTGAGAGCAGATGATGAGGTCGTGTCTACAGATGTTTATGTTGCTGTACAGATGTGTTGATCAGTATCTGCACTTCGTCCGCAGTATTCTGGGATGCAGACGTGTGTACCTGTTTCTTTGTTCTGACCCCGTGTTGGCGAGCGTGACCATAAACTGCAGCCTGATGCGTGGATGTAATGGCCGCTCGTTTGCGCCGCTCGGCCTGAATTAAACGGCGTTTGTGGACGAAGTTGAGCGTGGTTACGTTATGTGTCATGGAGGAGGAGCTGATGTTAAAGAGGAGGAGCTGCTGTGTCCGGCTCAGCAGAACGATCCTGGCTCCTCCTCCTCACCGTTTCCAGGAACGCTTCAGGTGGACGTGAAGTGGCGAATGACTTAAATCTGTTCCTCTGACGGACAGACCCGTCCCTCGGGTTTGTTTAAAGCGAAGATTAAACAGGAAGTTGCCGCTGCGCTCCTCTTTGGTGATCATCCAATCAGAAATGGACCTGGACCCTGAAGGGGCGTGGTCAGAAGGTTGAACGAGTTCCATCTGTCAGAGGATTGAGCCTGAGCACGCTCTGGCTCCGCCCCCTTCAGAGACTCGGGTGTAAGGTAACCACGGCGCCCTCAGTGGGGCCACCATCTTTGTATTTGGATGCTTTTATGACGCAAACACGATGCAGAAAAAATTGAAGTGAAAGAACCGAAACGCCTCGTCATCAGTGATGTCATCAATAATCCCAAATCTGTGGTGGAGACCGGTGCGAGGAAGCGGCGTTTTTCTGTGCAGGTGAAGGCGGAGTCAGGCGGAGGTGGACGTGGTGTAGACGATGAGAAAGCGTTTTATCTGTAACACCATCAGCGCTGCTCTTCCTCCCACATCCACCCCTCCGCCTGCTGCCCTCGCGTCATCGCAGCACCAAACACAACCTTTGATGACATCACTGAAGTGAGCAGGTAACCAGGTGACATGATCACCTGGTTACCTGCTCAGGTAACCGGTCTGTACGGCTCGCCGAGGTCGTGGTCATTCATGTATTTGATCTGATTGACGGTGTGTTTCTTTCACAGCTCCAGGCGCAGAAGCTCCGCCTTGCCAGGAGTCAGGGGCCGTACTACGGCGGCTCATTACCAAACGTGAACCAGATCGGCAGGACCCCTCAGGACTTCCAGGTAATCGACTGCACTTTCACCCTGATGTCACTTCCTGTTTCCTTTCTTGTCGCAGGTGCAGGTCAGCGAGCGTCAGCGTATCGGTCGATCTCTGCTGACGTGATGAAGACGCCTGTTTGTGTAAACGTTACTGCGTTTGAGTATCGGAGTGATCGATATAAGGTGGAAATAAAGGCGGGCTGAGGATGGCGCCCTGTGGGACTCCTGCAGAGCGTTTAAGGCGGTCTGATGCTTTCGGTGGTTTGTGTGTGATCAAAGCCACAGACGTCGTCGCCTCATCCGCTCAGTTTCTCTTTTGGTTTGACTCTTAGCTCCTGATCGTATCTCTTTACTCGTGTTTTAATGTTTGTTTCCTCCTGAAAAGAGAAATGAGGAAACATCGCTCTGCCTTCATCAGTGTTACTGATTGTTTTGTGACGAGGAAGACGATTGGCTCAGAGTTTTCTCTCCTTTAGTCTGGATTCAATCAGGCGCCGGGTCTCTGCTGTGAGCTCCAATCAGACGTGTGCAGCAGGAGTTAGAAAGCCGAGTCATCATCTCTGACTCATCAGTGTTTCCATCACACTCTGTAATGGCGCCGTTTGTGGCTCCTCCTCTGCTGCAGAGGAGCTGAGCGTGGACAGAGCGTCTCTCTGGTGTTTCCTCCTGTGGGTCTGATGCAGATGGCCGATCCCACATTAAAGGGTCTGGTCTGCGACGCAAACAGACACAGGTAGCCTGCAGAAGCTCCACCCCCTGATCCAACGGGGTCTCTGTGGTGTGGCTTGTTGACGCCCTCCTGCAGCTGCTGATCCTCTGATCGAGGAAGGTCTCGCCTGCTCGGGGCTCTCCGGTTCTCCCCCGGGGTCGTGCGGTGAACTCTGGGACCGCGGTTGCCCCGGGACACGAGCTTCGCTTCACAAACAGCCGTTGGTCCCTACAGGCTGAGCTCGCCGCCTCATCTTTGTTCAGTTTATTTGAATTATACTCGAAGATCAGACAAAAACGCTGTTTCAATAACTGCAACATGTCAGTGAATCAGTCTCTGAGTAAAAATCTGAGATTACAAATACTGAGCAGAGTAATCCTCATCAGGTCACATTATTATGGGCTTTTATTTTGAAGTGTTTCCTGTTTCCTCAATATTTACAGGTGTGGAAATGATGCTGACTCTGTCTCCCCTCTCTCTGTCTCCCCTCTCTCTGTCTCCCCCCTCCTCAGGGCTCCTTCCCGTCCACGCTGGAGTCCAGTCGGGCGACGCGGCATCACGGGCTGGTGGAGCGAGTGCAGAGGGACCGCCGCTTCGTCTCGCCGGTCCGACCATATCGCAAAGTATCCTTCAGTTTACGCGAGGCTCCCGGGCGTATTCCAGATTGCTCCTGTGCTCCTGACTTCCTGTCTGTCTGTTTACTTCCTGTAAAGACTGAAACCTCTCGGGAACTATTTTCAGCAGCGGACGACCAAAAATCTGCAGCAGCAGCTCCAGGATGGCGTGTGGAATAAATCAGTGTGTGTCGTGGTGGCGGAGGATGGCGTGTCAGCTGAAAGTGAGCGTTTAGAGATTTCGGCGTGGCGGTAAAATCCAGCGGTGGTGCACTCCTCCTCCTCTGTGGTCGCAGTGATGCGTCATTCAGTGTTTCAGCTTTTAGGATAACAGGAGACAGGAAGTGCAGGAAAGGCGTCGGGCAGCGAGCTCACAGATGTCGATGCTTTATTGGACGGGTCGTTTTTGTCGCGCTCTCTCAGTCGTCCTCTGCAGAGCGTCGATGGGGCGAGGGGGCGGGGCTGATGTGTGATCACGTTGGAATCGTTGAGTTTGTGTCAGCAGTGAAAAAGTTGCTCGTGCAGGCGCGCTCGTCTCCACACTTGGAGCTCCTCCCATCTGACAGAAGTGCGACCTTTGACCTTGGTTTGAGTAAGAAGTTGTGGTGAAGCTCTGAGTTCTTCAGACTGCGAGGGCGAGAGTTCAGAGTTCATCCTCCGCTCGCGTCCTGCAGCTTCAAACGCCGCAGAAACGCCGATGATGAATCCGAAAACTTACAAATAAGTTTAAAGAAAAAACGACGTCGGGCGGTCGGGGTTAACGTGTCCTAACAGGGCGGGGTCATTCAAACCCGCGAAGCGACACAGGTGAGTTTCTACAGGTGGACGGTTCAGCCGTGCAGCAGGTCAGCGCGGTGTCGGCGCCATCTGAAGCTCGTTTAGCTCCTGATACTGAAACTGATGAAGCTCTGTGCTTTCCTTAACCTGCTGCTTCCTCAGATGGACAGCTCCCCGTACAGCCCCGCCTACCTGTCGCCGCCACCCGACCCCAGCTGGAGAAGGTGCTGTCTGTTAACCCCGCCCCCGCTCTCCCCGCTGTCTGTGTGTCTGTGTCTGTCGTTTCGCTCCTGCTTGCTGTTCCTTCCTGTAGCCTCGGCGTCGCTGCAGTAAAACCTCGACGCTCCTCTGAGGTCAGGAGGAGATGAAGCTCCGCCTCAGGCTGTGAAGAAGACGCTCTGCTGCAGCCTGACCCGTGAAGAACATCTGTACACAGATGTTCTGTGATCGTGACGAGCCGATTCCAGACCTGTGTTCCTCCTGCTCTTCTTCTTCTTCTTCTTCTTCTTCTTCTTCTTCTTCTGGAATCTTTGGTTCTTTCTTCTTGGCTTCTTCAGCTGCTTCCTGCCTTCTTTCTGCGTTTCCTTCAGAGGGAGGCCGGCTTCCGAACTCCAGGTGTCCTATGAAGCTCCGCCCCCGCAGGTTTCTGCCACTGACTGGTTTCAGGTCTGCCTGCGCTCGCTCCACCTCCTTTGTAGGAGCACGACGGCGCGGTCAGGTTGGGGGTCTGAGCACAAACTACGGTGGCCCCCGAGGTGATAACGCACTCAGAAAAAACCACAACAAAGCAGGAAGGGTGCGTGGGCGGGGCGGTTAAAGGTCACGCTCAGATCGGCTCCAACAAGCCTCCAGCTGAGCTGACCCCTCCCCGCCGCAGGCGGAGCGTTACGAGGACCGAAGGAGCCGCGGGACCTGAAATCCACCACGCGAACGCCACCACAGGGAGTGAAAACCACGTGGGAGAAGCTCGACGCTCGATCTTCATCCGCTCGGGTTTGTTTGGCAGCTCAGGGCCACCGTACAGCCGGACCCGGCAGCTCGAGGCCGCGGAGCCTCCCTCTCTGCTTGGCTTGTTTGTCTCTGAGCCTCCTCCTCCTCCTCTTCGTCACCCTTTGACTTTGCTGCTTCCTGCTCGTCAGACCAAAATAACTTTGTTTTTGTCGATCATAAAGGAATTGGTCTGGAAACTTCCCCGGGGATAAAAGCCAGTTGTTTCGTCTCCCCACCACTGCACTCAACAGGTGAACCCTCCTCCTCCTCCTCTTCCTCCTCCTACCTTCACTTCCTCCTCTTCTTCCTTCCTGCAGCTGTAACCTTCACAGTGGACTTTCACAAGAATTAGATCTTTCGATGCTTCAGACATTGAAGCTTTCTTCCTTCCTCGCTCTGCCCGATGCTGCTCGTGAAAACTTCTGACCTCGGGTGCAGCAGCTGCTGTCACAGGTCAGAGGTCATGTTGTGCAGCTGTTTGCAGTCAGAGCGAGCCTTCTACGGAGAGCCAAAAGTGCCAAAATCACATTAAACATTCCAGAATTTCCTCTTATTGCCTGTTTTTACTTCCTGTGAGTGTCGGTTAAACATCAGGCCCAAGTAAACGGATCAGAGTGACTCCGCCTTCGTTTACATACAGTAGCACAAATGCAGGAAGACGAGAGATCACATGACCTTCACCCCCGTGGAAACATCTGGAAACAGAAAAGTAAATTAATGTCTGCGTTTTATTTTTTCATGTTTTGTTGGTTTTTAAAGACAAATTCATTTATTTTTGAGTCGTTTCTTTTCATTTTGGCATTTTTGTCTCTCCGTAGTTCAAAGAGCGTTTCTTTGGCGTCTCATCTCTTTGTTTCACCCTCGCTAACCTTCACCTCCTCCAAGCCTGTGCTCCTCTCTCTCTCCCCCTTTAACTCTCTGTCGGTGTCTCTCGCCCCTCAGGACCAACTCCGACTCAGCGCTCCACACCAGTGTGATGAACCCGCCCTCCGGAGACCCGTTCAGCACTGGCGGACCCACGCTCGCCCTCCAGAACGCCAGAATGGGCGGTGAGTGAAACCGAACGCAACAAGCCAACCGCTGCGTCAGTCAGATTCGAACAGACGCCAGCACAGGTGTACGAGACTTGAAAGACGGTCCGTGTTCAGGGCGCGAAGCTTCAAACATGTTGGAAAGTTGAAGTGAAACAGCAGGATGATCCTTTTTAATAATTACAGGAAAACATTTAAATCGGTAACGGCGACGTCCTGAGCGGACACGTTTCAGTGATTCAGCATGTTTGTAATCACCTGTGTGTGTGTGTGTGTGTGTGTGTGTGTGTTTGTGTGTGTGTGTGTGTGTGTGTGTGATGCTGCAGGTCAGAGCGACGGAGAGGGCAGAAGAAGTGAGTAACGCACATTTATCCTACGTCCAAAGGTCAAACTTCCTGTCACTGATCAATGACTGTGGATGTCAATAGAACAGAAATATTGTTTGTTGTCGGGCAGATTAGCATCTTTACAAAAGTAAAGACCAATGAGAGACTGTACAGGGCAAACATGAGAAGGATGCTGCACAGTTATCATGCAGCTAGCAGGATCATCTTGTGCTGTATGTTTGTGCAACAATGACAAATGCATGAAGGACGCCAGCTTTTCCCTCCTTGAGCTTTTCACATTAAAGCGTCACAGCCCTCCTCTCCACGTGTGAGTCACGGTGTTTTATGTCCCTCAGTGTTTCCGTATCCTGTCCCGCCCATCGAGGAGAACGTGTTGGACGAGGGGAAGCTGATGAAACCCTGGGACACCAAGAAGGTAAAACCCACAGAAACACCATCTGCCTGTTTCACCCTTACATTAAATATTTACATTTATATTAATTTCTCCCTCCAATCTCCATACATGTCCCGAGAGTATGCGAAGGACATTTATGACATTTATGACATGAGTCAAAATCTCATTATCATCCTGACACACAGCTGCTGCAGGGTCCGTTTTAGAAACATGTTGACATCTTAAGTTAGGTGTTTTTAGCTTGTTCTAAAGTTTACTCAGTGGTGTTTGATGCTTCTGAGTCATTTCTGTTATTCTGGATTTTTCTTTCCCAGCTGCCGTTGTTGTCATCCCGGCCGAAGTCCTGCGAAGTTCCCGGCATCAAGTAAGTCCCAAAAAGCTTCTGTTAATTCAATTCAATTTTAATTTATTTAGCACCAAATCACAACAAAAGTCGCCTCAAGGCGCTTCATAGATGCACAGAAAAACCCAACAATCATATGACCCCCTATGAGCAGCACTTTGGCGACAGTGGGAAGGAAAAACTCCCTTTTAACAGGAAGAAACCTCCAGCAGAACCAGGCTCAGGGAGGGGCGGGGCCATCTGCTGTGATTGGTTGGGGTGAGAGAAGGAAAACAGGATAAAGACATGCTGTGGAAGAGAGACAGAGGTTAATAACAGATATGATTCAATACAGAGAGGTCTGTTAACACATAGTGAGTGAGAAAGGTGACTGGAAAGGAAAAACTCAATGCATCATGGGAATCCCCGGCAGCCTACGTCTATTGCAGCATAACTAAGGGAGGATTCAGGGTCACCTGGTCCAGCCCTAACTATATGCTTTAGCAAAAAGGAAAGTTTGAAGCCTAATCTTGAAAGTAGAGATAGTGTCTGTCTCCCGAATCCAAACTGGAAGCTGGTTCCACAGAAGAGGGGCCTGAAAACTGAAGGCTCTGCCTCCCATTCTACTTTTAAATACTCTAGGAACAACAAGTAGGCCTGCAGAGCGAGAGCGAAGTGCTCTAATAGGGTGATATGGTACTACAAGGTCATTAAGATAAGATGGGGCCTGATTATTTAAGACCTTGTATGTGAGGAGCAGGATTTTGAATTCTGGATTTAACAGGAAGCCAAAACAGGAGAAATCTGAACTAGTTTTTCAGCATCACTCTGAGACAGGATATTTCTAACTTTAGAGATGTTGCACAAATGGAAGAACGCAGTCTTACATATTTGTTTAATATGTGCGTTGAAGGACATGTCCTGGTCAAAAATGACTCCAAGGTTCCTCACAGTGTTACTGGAGGCCAAGGTAATGCCATCCAGAGTAAGAATCTGGTTAGATACCATATTTCTAAGCTTTTCAGCGCCGAGTACAATAACCTCAGTTTGATCTGAATTAAGAAGCAGAAGGTTAGTGGCCATCCAGGTCTTTATGTCTTTAAGACATTCCTGCAGTTTAACTCATTGGTGTGTGTTATCTGGCTTCATGGACAGATAGAGCTGGGTGTCATCTGCATAGCGTGAGACTTGGAGGAGAGAGACCTAATGTTTAATAATCCACATGTCATAGTTTTACTCTTTGGTTCAGATGTGGATACTGTATCGTTCTTTCTTTGCTGGTTTTTAGTTTGTGTTTTGTCTGTTTGGGAGCTGACACAGTCTCTGTGGAGATGGGTTTTTTTTGGGGGCGGTACCAAAAACCCATCTCCATAGCCGTTCTCTGTTAGTTTGTAGCCCCTGTTAGCCGTTCTGTTAGTTTGTAGCTCCTGTTAGCCGTTCTCTGTTAGTTTGTAGCTCCTGTTAGCCGTTCTCTGTTAGTTTGTAGCTCCTGTTAGCCGTTCTCTGTTAGTTTGTAGCCCCTGTTAGCCATTCTCTGTTAGTTTGTAGCCCCTGTTAGCCGTTCTCTGTTAGTTTGTAGCCCCTGTTAGCCACACTCTGTCAATCTGAGTGATGCTTTAACCTGATTTGTTAAGAATGGCCTGGTTTAACCGTTACCTGGAGACAGGTAAAGCTTCAGGAACTTGAGCTGTGATGTGAATCTCTCTGACCTTGTTCTGTTTCCTGTCAGTATCTTCACTTCCCCGGAGCAGCCGTCCACGCCGGCTCATGGTGTTCCCTCGGCGCTGAACACTGGCGGCTCGCTGCCTGACCTCTCCAGCCTCCACTTCCCCTCACCACTGCCCACGCCACTGGACCAGGACGAACCGGGTTTCCTGGGGTCGTCCTCTTTGAGTGGTGGCAGCAGCACGGGGAACCTGGCCTCCACCCTCACCCAGCTGGGGATCAACGCCGCCAACGCGCAAGGAGGAAACGGCAGCTTCCACCACCCACCAGGTAAGTGAAGCTGTGACCTGTGAGTTTGTGCTACAGGTGTTGCGATGTGTTGAACTGCAGTCTGTCGTGTTAGCAGTGAAATGATTGACAGGTGTGAAATCTGTGCAGGTGAGAGCAGAGAAGGCCTGCAGCTATCGATTATTTTAGTAATCGAGTAATCTATTGATTATTCCATCGATTAATTAAGTAATCGGATTAGAAATACTTTTGTCTTATTAATAACAGGTTTGTCAGAACAAACGTTGGTTTTAAAAACTGCAATGTTTTACTGCACACATCAGAAACGAAACCCCCGATTGTATTCACGCTGTATTAGGATCACATTTTTAAAACATTTTTTAAACCCCAGTTTTTGTGCTGCTGAGAACAACGTTACGATGCTGCAGATGTTTATTAATATAAATAATAACTCAGGTCAGTGCCTCGTGTACGTTTGTATTGGTTTGTGAAAAACGCTTTTAAATAAACAACATTTAACATTATTTCACTTTCAATCTGAAAAATGTTACAAAAGCCTTGATAGGGTCTCGTACACCCCACGCCCTCCTTTAGACACACCCCTGTTCGCTTCCACGTGTAATAGGACGGCCGCGGTCGGCCAGTATCAGACTATCAGGAACTTCTGCTGAACAGCTGCTGTTTCCTCGAGATCCGAGTCTCCATATGTTTCTCGAGAGGCTGTTTGGGGCAGCGGTGACTCGGCAGGACCGCACACGGTACAGGAAGTGAGTTTCAGAGTAATGTCTGCGACGGCGAGTCAGACAGGTCGTGCTGTTAGCTGCTGAAACGTACGAAGGTCCGAGAGAATCAGGAAGACTGAAGCTGCCGTAGGAGGATGAGAGTTTAGGGTGGAGAAGCAGAGGGTGGAGTCGCCGCAGCAGAGGCCACTCTTCCTGCTGCGGCGTTTCTGACAGCGAGCGGCTCTTCCTTTGAGCTCTACTGTCAGAGTCGGCAGAGGAAGTCCGTGGGCGAGCGCTAAATTTAACCCGAGAGGAGGATTTTTGTTTAAGGGAGGAAGCGGCGTCGGAAAATGTTGAGTCGTCTGTGAGGCGACCTCAGGCAGGAAGTGGCTGAGAGCTCGACCTCAGGTTACCGTCGCCGTCCCGTGCTCTGACAGGCTGCGGACCAGGACGAGGGAACGCGTTTTTATTGTACATGAGGTCAGACAGGAACTGCAGGTTTACACCTGCTGCGACCTCCTGGGACGGAGCTGGTCGATGGCGAGGTGCGATCAGCTGAGTGCTCGGTGTTAACGTTGTTCTTGTGTCTTTCAGGACTCCTGGCATCGTTACAGAGCACGCTCGGTAACCCCTCCCTGCAGTCATCGCTAAGCAACCCCAACATCCAGTCATCACTCAGCAGCCACTCCTTCTCCAACTCCCTTAGCTCCGCCTCCCTGCACTCATCGCTCAGCAACCCCTCGCTGCAGTCGTCCCTGAGCTCCTCGCCGTCGCTGCCGTCCTCCCTCAGCAGCCAATCGCTGCACTCGTCTCTCAGTAACTCCTCCCTCCAGTCTGCGTCCAGCGGTAACCCTGGTTACAGCAGCGGCGTGGGCGGCTCTGGCTCCTGCTCCTCCTCCTACTCGCCACTGATGAGTGGGCAGGGCCAGCCGCCGCCGCAGCTCAGCACATCGCCGCGCCGCCGCGTCCAGCTGTCCCCGCTCATCCTGCCAATGGGTGGCGACTCACGGCGGCATCACTCCAAACAGTTCTCCCCGACTATCTCACCCACGCTGTCCTCCATCACACAGGTAAGCGATCACCTGTTCAAAGTCGATACAAACAGGAAGTGATGCAGTTAACGTCCCGCCTCCCTCTGCAGGGCGTCCCGTTGGACACCAGCAGGCTTCCTCTGGACCAGCGGCTGCCTCCGTACCCGCTCAGCCAGTCCCACCAGCACCAGCCCGCCGCGCAGCAAACGACGCTGCCTCAGCACCACCACCAGCCGCCGCTCCGCCTCCAGCAGCCGCGGCCCAGCAGCCAGCAGCAGCTCCACCTGCAGAACATGCGGAACCAGCACCTGCAGCAGCACTTCGGAGCGGTACGTCCCCAAATTCAGTCCTGATTCTAAAGTTCCCGTCCGTTAGCTCTGGCGCTCACCACCGTGTTTCCTCGCAGCAGCAGAGGCCGATGGGACCGCAGATGAGCGCGGCGCCGCCTGTGAAGAGCGAGGGCGTGCCGGAGCAGTGCGTCCAGACCTCGTCCTCACTCTGCCACGCCAAACAGGAAGCGGAGCAGCAGAGAGCCGGCCTCCATCAGCACCAGCAGCACGCCGGCCACAGCCTCCCCGCCGACATCTACAACGTGAGTGACCTCTGCCGCCAAAGCTCAAGTTAAACACACACACTTGCCTTAAAGTAGGCGGAGCCGGCCGCTGTCACTGCAGCGTAATGCTTCGTTCTGCTGATGCTCAGGTCGCGGCGCCCGTGCACGAGCAGTTCTGATTGTTTGAGACGTGGAAACGTCTGATTGATTTTGGCGTTGTTGTGGTTTTGCTGCGTGTTTGTGGCGGATGCTGGCGAGCGTGTCCCACGTGATGATGTCGTCGTTGTTCACACGGCAGATAAACTCCCGAGACTCGTCTGTGTCGGGGTCAGAGGTGAGGTCCTCCCACCTGGATCAGCTGGTTACTCTTCAGCAGTGACTTCATCAGACGTGTTACCGTGAACGCTTTCAGAGCACGTGCTTCAAATTATTTCGTGATATGAATTTTAGGCCATATCGCCCCGCCCTACTGCTGAGAGAGAGTGGCGTTCCCGGGACAGACGCCAGACCCGGGCCGTCCTGGAGGAGGCAGAAGGCGTAAACATCAGCATGGTAGTGAGGACGCTGAGAGTCATGTGACCAACATGAGGCTGACACCAAACATTAGATTAGTTTAAGTGTGTCTGCGTGTGTGTGTCTGTGTGTGTGTCTGCGTGTGTGTTTTACGTCCTCGGCTGATGGATTTAATCACTCTCTGTTGTCTTTTCCCAGGATGCCTTGCTCAGCTCTCTGCTGGACGACCCCTACCTGAGCCTGCAGCTCACCGGCAGATCTGAGCAGCAGGTAAATACGTCACATGTTTGAATAGAAGGAGCTGATTGGTTGTCAGTACGGCTGCAGGGTGTTTGTAAGAGGGGCTGAGATCGTCTGAGCATGTGCGGAGGAGCGAGGGTGGAGAAGAGGAGGTGCAGAGGGTGGGTGGGACAGAAGGAGATGGAGGCAGATGATTGGCTGTGGAGCTCAGGTGGAGGGTTGTTTTCCCAAAAGTAGGAGGAGTTTCATCTGTATTCTGTAGCGTGCTTCTTCAGGTGTTGATGATTTTGAGGATGACCTCCTGCGCCGTGACGTCTCAATCGAGTCACGTGACCTCAGCTTTTTCTTCCCGTTGCAGTTCGCCACAGAGACGCAGGCCGACATGCTGTCCCTGAACCACGGCGGTCTGAGCTGCAGCGCAGACAAGAACCAGTTCCCCTCCAACAGCCAGGGGGCGCTAGACCTGCAGGACCTCAGTGACCAGCAGCTCCTCAACAATCAGAACCAGAACTTCAGCGGCGGCGACGGACGACACAACGTGCCCAACATCATCCTCACAGGTCAGTGAGACGCCAGCCAAGCGTCGTGTTTTCTGCTCGTTTCTCCCGCACGCCTCTAAACCCCTCCCCCTGCGTCTGCAGGCGACTCTCCAACGGGCCTGTCCAAAGAGATCGCCAGCGCGCTGTCCAACGTCCCCGGCTTTGAGATGGACTCCTTCTCGCTGGACGACCAGCTGCGGATGGACCCGCTGTCCCTGGACATGCTGGAGGGCAACCTGATGCTGGCCGACCCGGCCGTGGAGGACTCCTTCCGCTCGGACCGGCTCAAGTGACGCCGCCGACGCTCCGGGAACGGCGCCCGCACCTGGCGAGGACTCCGCCCTTCCGTCGCTCCCCCACAGCCGGTCTGTCGAGCGAGCTTTGGAAGAAGGCGCCTTCGTCGATGAAGGAGCTGAGATCGGTGTGGGGGGAGGGATAAACTGAAGGAGGCGGAGCCTCACTGTCAATGGCACTTAAACTGAAAACGCTCTCGCTTGCTTGAAGTCAGAAACTGCTGCAGATTTCTGACCACTCCCCGCCCACGCCCGCCGTCATGATGGCGTCACGCCACAGGAGCGGAGGCGTGAGAGCGGCGTGGAAGCCACTTTCTGCTCCGACAGCTACTTTAACAGGAACTTAGCCATGACCCCTGACCCCTGACCCTGCGTGCTGCTTCTGCGCGGGCTGCTCCACTTTTATGCAGAACTCATTTTGACGTGTGAGCATGCTCGGACCCGCCCACCTTTACGTTGCCTCTGACTGGACACGAGCGTCGACCTACAGCAGCTGAGCGTTGCCGTGGTCACGCGGGGCACTTCGAGCTTTCTCCCGCCGAGGCTCGTCAGGAGAACACGCCCCTCAGCTGGAGAACTGCCGTGGCTACACGAGGAATGGACACACCCACCTCGGCGTCACCTGTAGGTCAGAGACGTCCCGCTTCGGCGCTGTGAGTCGACGCGTCCCGTGTCATCACACGATCTGCTCTTCGGCTTCTCTGTGCGAGTGTCAGCTGATCTGAAGGCGGAGCATCGACGGCGCTTTGACCAGCTGACGTCTGTCTGTTACATCCACATTCCCGCCGCCTGCAGATCGTCAGCTGACCTTTGAACCCAAAGCGATGCTTTTCAAAGAGGAGCGCGAGCCTTCCTCCTCCTCCTCCTCCTCGTGTGTTTTTATGAACTCGAGTATAAAGATTTTATTTTTGTAAATAACTCAGATATAAAAATCATATTTAAGAAGAAAACGTTTAGCTCGCCGCCGTCGTGAGATCAGCCCGCACGTCCGCCTGACTGCTTGAACGTCGGAGCTCGTCTTCGACGCCTTCGTCTCGATGCGCTCACCCAGGATGGCGAGGTCCCAGCAGAGTCCAGCCCCGCCTTAAAACAAATGAGCGCGTTATCAACACGTGATTGTGATCAGAGCCTGACAGGAAGCAGCACGACCACAAAATATTTTTCTGTTTTAAACAGATTTTATTTTATTCTGAAAATATTTGAATGAATTTAAATTTACGGAAGTTTCACTAGGAGCAAAAAACAAAAGTTATTTTTAAATGTTTCACATCATAACCAAATAAAGAGATTATTAGTTAATGACAGCAGAAAAAATAATTTATGATCCTGAAAGGATAAATGTTTTTATATTTAAAGATAAAATACTCTATCATGGCCCTGACGGGCTGCCGTAGGAATCAAAATCCTTCCTGTTTCAGCCTGGAAGGTTTTGGGAAACCTTGAATCCAAAGCAAGCGTGTTGGGGGAGGAGCTTCAGAGCAGCCTTGCTGGTTTCAGGAGGTCGGGAGGCGACGAAGGTGAGGAAGAGCAGTGGACTGGAGGTTCAGGTGTATCTGCTGCCCCCTGCAGGTCGCTCACAAGATGAAGGTCACAGTCGAGGACGGGAAAAACGAAGCTGATCTCTGAGGACCTGCAGACAAGCTCCTCCCACCTCAGCCCGGCCATCAGGAGCAGCAGCCGCTCCAGTCGTTGATCGATTGACCTCCTTGTCCTTCAGGCTCAGCGACCCGAGACGAGAGGTCAACTTCGTCTTCAGCTTTCGCTCCGTCGATCAATACCTGATCAGCTCATTGATCGCCACCTGATCTGATCAATATGTTCACACCGACAGGCTGCCGTAGAGCAGCCAGTAAAAATGCACCGCACTTCACGTCATCACAGGCGTCAGCCAATCAGGTCACGTCATGAAAAACCCGAGAAGTCAAAGTGCTGCACACGAGACGTGTGACCTTTGCACCTCCTCCTGGAGGAGGCGCGGCGGCGCCCTCGGGTCGCGGCGGCGCCTGTGTCAGGACCACCGCAGGTACAGAAAGATTAAAAAGCTCGAATATTTTCTGAGATTAAAGTCGTAATTTTATTAAAAAGCTTTTTCTACTTTTTGAATCTGAATATTACAAATATAGTCGGACACGTTTCACAGGTTTAAAGCTGAAATATTTCTTCTTCTAGTTTTCATTTAACATTTATCAATGACTCGTTTTAAAAGCACTTCCTGTTCCAGGCTGTAAAGTTCTGACCTCCACTCTCACTCCAAATGCTAAGGCCTGATTGGTCAGCGTTTGGAAGCCTGCAGAGGGGCAGCACCTGCATGCTGGGAGCAGACGACCATATAAGGACGTCTGTGCCGAGGCGACGTCACAGAGGCAGAAAAAAGTTTTAAAGAAAAGCTCAGAGGTGACTTTAGTGTTTATAGCTGAAGCTTTGATCATGTGACACGTTGACTGTGGCGTAACGTTAATCCTCCGTCCTTCCTTCTTTCCTTTCCTTCGCCCGTGTCGCCGTTCGCACCACGAATACAAATAAAAATATGAAATATTTTATTAAAAGTTTCTTTGGTGGAATCGGCGACGCCTTCGTGTTCAGCAGCAGCGTTTCTTCTTTCTTCTTCTGTTAGAATAAAACCAAAACGCGTTCGATCAAACGGACGGAGAAGCTTCGTGCGGCGATCCTGGAACAAAATCGTGTTTTACTTCCTGTTTAATGTTTTTTCCTTTCATACGACGTTCAGTAGGTCAAAAAGTTCAAAACTGAGGAAGAAATCCCAGAATTCACGTGTGTGTGTGTGTGTGTGTGCGTGTGTGTGTGTGTGAGACTGTTTTCTTGTTATGCAATAACTGTGCAGAGTAAGCCTGCAGTTCCAGTCTCTGCCAGTGGAGGGCGCTGCTGACCTGTGTGTGGATTAGGGATCAGTTTAAGGCCATATTTCATATTTTTCATATTTTTTATTGACGTGATATTAATTTCTCTCATTAATGTTTATAGTTTTTTTCATGTTTTTTAGACTCCAGAGTTAAAAAACAAGAACAGCTGATCGCTCTGCGTCTGTCGCTTCATATTTGAATAATAAAATTTGTTGCTATTGAGATTTTTATTGTCATAACCAGGGAACGTTGAGTGCTGTACATATGAAAACGTTTTGAACCCAGAGGTGTTTTTAAAGCGCAGCGGCTGGAGGTTCACCGTGTTTTACAGAAAATAAAGAAATAAAGCTGAAACTGAAACGCCGACTCTTCCTTTGTTTCTGTGAAAAGTTTAAGTATCACAGAGGTGTGATGCTGCTTACTCTGGGAACCAGTGAATATACTGGGAGGTGTCTGCAGGAACATCGGGACCAATGAAGAGCAGCGGGGACGAAGAACACCCCTGCCGGTGTTGTGCCAAAAAGTGATTGCCTGCCAAAAACTAATTTCCAATGTTTCTGTGTGTTTTTTATGTGAAATATCGTTACGTATGTTGCTAAATTGACTTTGGTGAACAGGTATTACAAATGGGTTATATGTAAAATTGAAAAAATTACCTGTTTCTCAAGTATCTTTGTAACTGTGTTATTGTTCTTACATTATAATCAATCAGCTCCCTTTTGTCCAGTTAAAATATCTTTACAGAACTATTTTTGCATTTGTTGCAATTTCAGCTGTCCTCTTGGCCAGATTACGCTTAAAAGAGAAATTTTTAAAGTCAACAATAATTTTTTTAACTGCATAAATAAAAGATACATAAAAGTCACTGCCAAAAACTGATTGCGGCTTCTACCTTGTTACAGGAATGTTGTTTATTGCTCAAGATGTGATATAATTTATGAGGGATACATTTGACATATGTTACACATATTATAGACCAACAAGTTATTTATAGCAGTTTAAATACAAGCAATCAGTTTTTGGCAAATACCAGAAATCAGTTTTTGGCACAACACCGGGTCCCGCAAGTGAGATGGAAAAACCAATCCATTTGTCAAAACTGCTGCTGTCCTTGGACTTGCATATACAGTTTTGACCCAGTTACAAAACCTTGCAGAGGTTGTCATAAGGAAGCCTTCTCAGCATCAAGCGAGAAGACCACGACCGGGGCTCGACTAGATTTGCTTTTGTGCATGAGATGAAGAAGTCTAATGTTATCAGCTGAAGACCTATATAAAGCATATAGTTAGGGCTGGACCAGGTGACCCTGAATCCTCCCTTAGTTATGCTGCAATAGACGTAGGCTGCCGGGGGATTCCCATGATGCATTGAGTTTTTCCTTTCCAGTCACTTTTCTCACTCACTCCAGCGACCCGTCTTTGTTCTGTGTTTAAATCCGCACCTCTACCGTGGCATGAGCACTAACGGCAATAGCACCAATCTCACAGTCGACAACTGAATCAACCAAAGACTTTGATATTAAGGCGAAATCTAACCTTGAATTATTCCCTTGAATTAGGATTAACTAACCTCCAAATGTCTACTAGGCAAAGATCCTCCATCAGTAGTCGAATAGCCTCTGTGTCCCTGGGTGTAGACCCACCCCTGGGTTTGTTCTTAGTGATTATCCCATCCATCACCTGGTTGAAATCCCTGCTCCTCTCGATCACCGGTTATCTTGTTAATTCTGTGAAATAAATCTGTCTCTTCTTTATTAGGTGCATAAATATTACACAAACCCATTTGAACCCCACTGATTAAAGCTTCCAAGCATAAACGCGCCCTTCTTTATCATTATATTTTTTCAGCAACACGAAGCTTAATTTTGTATTAATAAGGATCAAAACACCGTTTTGTTTACTTGAATATGAAAACCGGAAATATATTCTGATGTTATTTTATTCAGAGTATTATTATATAAGTATGTTTATGAACCCTTGAGATAGATATGTTTACCTGGTTAATCGGGTGGGAGGTGTCTCACAGGAAGTCTGTGTCGAGTCTGCGTGGGTTCTCGCCCACAGGTGTGACAGTGACTGCTTGTCTCACTGTGTTAGCACCTGTCCAGGTGCTCTGTGGTAGCTTTAATATATAATAACATTAAACCATATCAAATGTGACGATTGTGTTAATTAATATGGCGAAATAACGAGACTGTGGAATTTTGTTGTTGTGGTTGAGGCCATTTAAAATGATTTTATTTTGAAGGGGTTTACCGGAAGCTGTCGGCGCTGTTGACGCTGATTGGCTGCTTGCCTGCTGCGGCTCGTCGGAGCAGACGGACAAACATGGACGTCACATGTGAGAGAATGACCTGATCATGGACCGTAGAGCCCGCCGCGGGAACAACCAGCACCGACACACAGGTACCGGGGACCGGAGGGTCCGGGGAGGACGGGCCGTGTTTCACGCGCGACTCGGAGCGACCGCCGCGCTAGCTGCGGGTGGAACTAGCTTAACGGAACCGCGTTTAATGTCAACATCTACAGCTGCCCGGTGTGCGAACCGCGAGGAACGGAACCGTGCTCCAGCGGGCCTCGGTGGGCTCGCCGTGATCCCGCTGTCCGCGAAAGCGGGTCGCGTTGCGGTAAACGCGCAGAACGGGACTCAAAAACGAGCGCACCCAGGCGGGCATTCTCCGTCCGATAATGGAACCCGTGTCCTGCTGGGGACGCTCGGCGCTCCGGCGGCGGCCAGCGTCGGTCCGCGGGCTCAGAGAAGGCCTAACCCGGAGCTATGTGTCGGTATCACCGTGGTTCGGTTTTCGGACGTTCTTCAGTCTCGGACCTGTTTATTGAAGCGTGGAAATGACGCGTGCAGAGCCCTGTCCGATAATGGAACCCCGCTGTGGATGTTGTGGAGGAGGTTTTGGATGTAGCTGATGTCCCCCCAGCACCAGCACCTGTCTGCACACCTGTCTGTCTCCTTGTTGCACCTGCGAGTCATGTTCAGCGGGGGACAAATTAAAGGAAAAGCCTGCATGAAGGAAGCTGCTGCTGCTTCTGCATCACTCCTCCAGCTCTGAGCTCCAGCTCTCCACCATCATCCTCAAACTCCTGAAGGTAGACAGGGCCCTCTAACCTGCAGCCACAAAGCCTGAGCTCAGGTGAAATCCACGGAGGCTCCTTCCTCCTCCTCAGTCAGAGCCAAGCTCACCTTCCCGTTTTTTTCCTTTAATTTGTCCCTGTGTGTGTGTGTTGTAGGTTTGCTCTCGTGGAGAACGAAATCATCACATTATTAAGGTAAAAACTGACAAATCAGAAATCAGCAGGTGAGCTCGATCACCTGATCATCTGGTTGCCAGTTCGAGCCCCGGCTCGGACAGTCTCTGCCATCGTGTCCTTGGGCAAGACACTTCACCTACCGCGTACTTGTGTTGGCCAGAGGGGCCGATGGCGCCAGTGTCCGGCAGCCTCGCCTCTGTCAGTGCCCCAGGGCAGCTGTGGCTACACCTGTAGCTGCTCCACCAGTGTGTGAATGTGAGAGTGAATGAATAGTGGATTGTAAAGCTCTATATAAATGCACTCCATTATTATTATTATTATTATTAAAACTGATCAATACCGATCGATCAGTTTGCTGCTGATACAAACAGCAATCAATAATTCATATTTTCATTGTCCGGCATGTCAGCGATTAAAGGAGGAAAAGTGAACACGTGAGCAGCAACAATCGAGGAAATAAAAAATAAATATATTTAAAAATAAATTCAATAAAATATAAAAAAGTGCAAAAACTCAAAATAACTGAAAGTGAAACGTTTCATCAAGTCACATGACTTCCTGCCTGAGGCCTGGCTTGGCTGTGATTGGTCCGTGTGACTAGAACAGGTAAACACAGCAAGGCTGCTGCTGGCGTTTGTGTTGGCAGACGCGGCGGCGAGGAAACCTGAGACGCCTGCAGGACGTGTCGCCTCTTGTAAAGAATTTGTAGCTGCAGAGCGACGGCGTGGTCATGTGACGCATCACAAAGAACGCACTCGGGAGCGTGTCAGACGCTGATAACATACCTGCTGCACACCTGAAGGCTGGAAACCACCCAGACTGTATGATGTCATCAGAGGGCGTGGCCTTGTAGCAGTTATTTAAACAAGGCTCCTGATTGGACGTCTGTGGTTTTTTTTGGCAGGGTCGGTCTGGCTCGCAGGCGTGCTGAGAGGGGCCTTTGATACGTGAAGGTGACCTTTAACCTTTACTCTGGTTACATATGAGGAGGTTATTATCATTGTAACCATAAAGGGGGCGTGGTCACATTCATCTTCATAATCGGACCTCCGGTGAAACACCTGGATGACCTTTGACCCGATTAACTGTAAATAGTGATGGACTGAGTAGCTGGTGACTCTGAGCCGGTCAGGAGCTGGTTTAGTTTTAGTGGTTTGTGGATGAGGACTGGTTTGTGCTGGTTTTAGCACTGGGTGGTCTTCGGGGTGCAGAATGTGGTGGAGTGGGAGCGCCACGAGTCGACTGGAGTATAAACTGGAACGCCGCGTCTGCAGACTGCGGCTCAGCATTCCTCCTGTGATGCGTTCACTGCCTCCGCACTGAACTGGGACGCATGAGCGCCTCTGTTTCCAGGAGATTACGCAACGATTCAGCCTCCAACATTTGGAGGGTTTCATGTCCCGAACGTTGCTGCGGGGCTGAGCTGACAGTTATGTAACGGGACTGGTCGGGCTGACCTCTGACCTCTGTCTGCGGGTCCTCCTGTGATGGAAGTGTTTTTGAACGGTCGCCACACGTCCGCGTTTCTAAAAAGGCCTCGGACGTTTCCTGGAGCTGAAATCTGCAGGGACTATTTTCAGCAGTGGACTGATCCACAGTCAGTGCAAGATGACTTCCTGTGACTGAAGTGGACTCAGAAGGGGAAGCTGAACTTTGACCTCTGACCCGTTAGCTGTGCGTGGTGTCATGGACTCAGCGGTCTGAGCGTGCTCAGCCATGTTGGCCGACGTCCAGAGTTTTTTCCTTTAGATCGATTTAGTGTGGCCTTTTAGAGCAGAGTCTGAAAAATGACCTCTGACCTCCTCGACCTCGGTGGGGAGGTGGGTGTCAGCCATGTTGGAACAACAACATGCAGAAGACACAGCCTGATTGGTCTGATTCTTGTTGCTCTACACGGCGCAGTTCCTGCCCAACACGCACGCTGCACGCTCCCGTGGATTAGTTTGCTGCCCAGCGACCTACAGCATCACCGAACAGAGGTCAAAGGTCATTTTTAGTCTGTTGGACCATGCAGGAGTCGCTCAGTCAGGACGATCACGCCGCACACTCAGTGTTTGCCTGCAGCTGTTTTGAATCTGTGATTTTATTTTGAAAGGGTAGCATATTTGTTATGGGTTGGTATAACTTCCTGTTTTAGGGCAGACAGGAAGTCTGACTGCAGGTTTGCTGCTTGGTGACGTCAGCTGTTTGTTTCGGTGCTCTTCAGTTTTTATTCAAGCGGCTGACGCACCTGTGCAGGTGCGCCTGTTTGTCCTTCAGTTTATTGCTGAGCACACACACACACACACACACACACACACACACACAGATCCTGTTTCAGGATGTCCTCTGTAATCCATTCCTGTCTCCTGCTGCTCTCTCGTGTCCTCCGTGTTTATCCTCCGGTTCAGCTGCTCACCTGGACTCACCTGAGATCAGTCAGGTTAATATGACACTAACAACAACAACAACAACAACAATAATAATAACAACATGATCTGATGACGGTTTGTAAGCAGCAGACACTGTGACGAGTAGCGTTTTATTTCCTGTGCTGTCATTGGTGTTTCCTGATGTCATCACTGTTATCCGTGATGACATCATCGTCCTATGGGAGCAGGAGCTGAGGTCTGAATGAAGCCGACAGCTGAAGCTTCGTCCTGCCGCCTGTTTGTGTCTCGGTTGTTCTTCGTCACGGTTGCTGCATCATCATCATCATGTGACTTATTTTGGAAGCTGGCGTTGTGTCCTCGGAGCTCCGGCGCTCTGTGGACGGACTAAATTTAGACTCGTGTATCTGGATCTCCTTCCGTGCTGTCTGTGTGAGGAATATTGCGGATGCCGGTCAGAGTTTAAGGAGCAGCCGGAGCGTCGCTGACCGTCCCGGCCTTTGTGACGATGCTTTAAATAGCTCGGCTTGCTGGGGGGCTGCGAGGGGCGCAGCCGAGGACGGGTCGGGATACGAGAGCGGAGCTTCAGTCAGACGCACTGAAGGCGACTCAGGTATTCCTCAAAGATTCCAGAGGAATACTGCACTTCCAGACAGAGTTATGGACTAAATAACTTTGCTGCTGTGGATTCTGAGCTCAGGTGAGCACAGACGCGTCTCACCTGTAACTGGATGACATCACATGTACATGTGTCACAGGTGACACACGCACCTGTCCAGGCAGACTCCGCCTCCTTCCTGTGCTTGGAGCTGGACTGATGAGCACCTTCAGTGAGAGTTCACCTGTTCCCCTTTAACACACGTGAACGTGGTTGGCGACACGGCGCGGTGTCGTGAGGAGACTCGGTGACAAACTCATCGAGTCTCCGGCAGCTGCGCGCGGCGGCGGCGCTGTGGGGCTCTGAAGGAGGCGAGCTGCTGAGCTCAGCATGGCGGTCGTGATGAAGAGTTTGTGTTTGTTTTAAAGAGACCACAGAAGAAGAAAGCCGGAGTGACATCACGATGATGATGATGATGGCGGTCTGCTTCACTGAGGCTGTTCTTCAGGAAGCTCCAGAAGGTTGGAGCTCGTTTGCTGGAGCAGGATCAGAAGTGCGTCCTTCACGATGACCTCACCTGTGCCTCAGCGAATCTCACGCACACATCAGAGGGTCGTTCTGAGGGCGGTCCCAGTGAGCTGCTCAGGCAGAGCGTGCTCGCTAACCTCTGATGCGCACTCTGTGGTTTTGTTCTGGTCCCTCAGCGAACTGCGCGCCGCTGAGTGATCACCTGACGTCCTCGAGGGTGCAGGAAGTAAAACGTGAGTGGGCGTGGTTCAGGTGCACATCAGCCCAGCTGATCACTGACTGTCAGGGTTAAAGGTCGGGTTAAATGTGTTTACGGTGTGGAGGTGAACTACTGAGCATGCTCGTACGGTTCCCTCGGTCTGCTCTCTGCGCCGTTCGGTATGACTAACGTTAGGTACCGGGCGCCGCGGCCTCGGAGGGGTGGACGGGGGGAAGTTTAATGGTCTGACAGGAAATGAAAAATAAAATCTCAGACTGGGACTGGACGCTTCCTGATTGGACACAGGGTCACATGCTCGCCCTAACAGACCAATAACAATAGTGTTCTCGTCACCAACGCTCTTTTCCTGAGATCTGATTGGTCAGCAGGCGATGGTTTCTTACCTGTCGATCTCTAATCTCGAACGGTGAGGTGTGCGGCATTGGTTACCATGGTGATGTACCTGGTAAGAAGTGAAGCACCTTCGTAACACCCAGAGCTGCAGGCAGTCATGTGACAGTGATGTCACTGAGGCTGCTGATGCCAGTGAGTGAGCGTGACGCCCCGGAGACACAGAGGCGCTGTGATTCAACAAACCCCGCCCCCAGTGGCTAGTACCAGTTAACACACACACGCACAGACACACACGCACAGACACACAGACACACACACAGACACACACACAGACACACAGACACACACACAGACACACAGACACACACACACAGACACAGACACACACACACACAGACACACACAGACACACACACACAGACACACACACAGACACACACAGACACACACACACAGACACAGACACACACACACAGACACAGACACACACAGACACACACACAGACACACAGACACACACACACACACACACACAGACACACACACAGACACACAGACACAGACACACACACACAGACACACACAGACACACACACAGACACACAGACACACACACAGACACACACACACAGACACACACACACACACACAGACACACACACACACACACACACAGACACACACAGACACACACAGACACACACACACAGACACACACAGACACACACAGACAGACACAGACACACAGACACACACACAGACACACACACAGACACAGACACACAGACACACACACACAGACACACACACACAGACACACACACACACACAGACACACACAGACACAGACACACACACACAGACACACACAGACACACACAGACACACACACAGACACACACAGACACACACAGACAGACCCACACACACAGACACACACACACACACACAGACACACACACAGACACAGACACACAGACACACACACACAGACACACACACACACAGACACACAGACACACACAGACACACACACACAGACACACACACACACACACACACACAGACACACACAGACACAGACACACACACACAGACACACACAGACACACACAGACACACACACAGACACACACAGACACACACAGACAGACCCACACACACAGACACACACAGACACACACAGACACACACACAGACACAGACACACAGACACACAGACACACACAGACACACACACACACAGACACACACACACAGACACACACACACAGACACTAGAGGTGGGAATCACCACACATCCCACGATACGATATTTTTGCAATTTTTAAAATATTTTGCGATATTCAGATTCTGTACATAAAGGTAAACGTTATCAATATTCATTTTCTCTAATATCAAAGTCTCACACTCAGTCTTTCTCTCATTTCAGTTTGATTGTTGACAAACTGAACGGTTTGTATTACAGTCTAGTCCAACTTAACTGAATCAACCATCTGGTACAATTATAGCTATTCTGAACTATGCAGTTTATGAAAACTATGCAGCCCCTTCAGCAACTGAAGAATTTGAAAGTAAATTAAAACAAAATATAATTTTACATTAAATAAAAAAGTTTAAAACTTCATTAAAATAAAACATGTCTTAAATTAAAATAAGTAAACTGTCATGTTTATTAAACACATTTGGACAGTGAAGGAATGTCAGGATTCAGAAAAAGGATCAACATGCTCTGAAGTCAGAGCACAAAAACCTTTTTGTAACAAAATATCGATTTCTGCTGTCCCTGTATCCATACATTATTAGCAAACAAAATATCACCATGCTACACAGTATCCATTTCCCCCCTAACAGACACACACACACACAGACACACACACAGACACACCCACTTCCTGTTTGCTGTCACCTCTTCTTCGGGGGAAACAGAGCGCTGCTTTCACACCTTCCTGCCTCGCTGCTCGCGCTCACACTGGAAATGAAAGCTCTATTTTTCTCCCTCGCTGCACCGCTCACTTCCTGTGGCAGCCGCTCGCTCTGAGGTGCAGCAGCGAGCGAGGCGTGTGACTGACAGCTCGTCAGCCTGGACGCACGGACCGATCCGCGATCACAGTAAGAGCCCGTTTGTGTTTGTTCGTGTGTTAGGCTTCGTCGCGCTCGTGGTCACTAAAACCTCGCCGTCTTCTTAGCTCGGCACCTCGGCGCGGTCCCGCCGGAGCTGCCAGATTGGTCGGTTTGGTGATCGATGCGTCGCTCAGCAGGAAGTGAAGCGTGGAGTCTGTGAAAGTTAGAGCTCACACACTCCTCTCACACACTCACGCTCACACACGTGCAGTAAGGGTCCTGAATGTTTGAGCTGAAACACCTGAGCCTCACGTGGGTGGAGCCAGGCATCCACAGCTCAGGTGATTGGCCCAAACAACACACCTGACATGTGGCTCACATCACCTGAGGCAGGTGTGACAGGTGATCAGCTGATGTTGGTTTGCACAGGTGCAGATGTGACGGAGCTGGGATCGGAGCAGATGGAGGCAGGTGATTGGCCGTACCTGCAGGTCAGATCTGATCGTCAGGTGTGACCTCCTGCTCGTGGCTCCACGTTTGTAGCACATGCTTTCATGTATTTTGTGACCTCATCACACACCTGTGTTACTTTCCCTCACGCCGTATCATCGCAGCGTTGACCTCTAACCAGCGTCAGGGAGCGTGAGAAAACCGGGCGCTTCTTCAGGTGTGCGAGAGAAAGCGCCGCTCGCAGCGGAGGAGAGGTTCCGGTTTCAGCTGCGATCGGGATTATTATTAACCGTTTCACTTCCTCTTAGGTGCTTCACTTCCTGCTGCGCTCGAACAGTTTGTTGAAATGTTTGAGGGACTCTGTTTAAAGGTCAGAGGTTAGACTGCTGCAGAAGGCGGCCCGACACCCACAGCCCGCCGTGTGTGTGCGTTTTAATGACAACAGGTTAGGCGAGCTCGCTGTCCAGAGAGGCGGAGCTCTGGTTGGATGGGAGGAGTTTGCGTCACCCTTTTGTCCAAACTGCTGGAGACAAAAAGCTCAAATGTAAAAACCTCAGAAGTGACTTAAACCAGCAGGTGATGTCTGTGTTCCCGAGGTCAGAGGTCAGAGGTCAGAGTGTGTGGTTGTGCTGAAATGCCCCTCACGCTTGGCAACGGCGGAGTTTTCAAGGTGTTTGATGCTGGTGTGTGAGGAAATCTGCTGCTCTGGGATTTCCAGAGTGTGTGTGTGTGTGTGCGTGTGCGTGTGTGCGCGTGTGTGTGTGTGTGTGTGTGTGTGTGTGTGTGTGTGCGTGTGCGTGTGTGTGTGTTTCCACTGTTGCACATTAAAACAGGAACTGACTGATGAAAGCAGCTGTTTCAGCTGAAATTTCTGTGATAACTTCCCTCAGCAAACACAGGCTGGTGCGTTTGATTTCAGGACCAGGGCGCGCCTGAGGTCACATTTACCCCTCAGGTGTGCAGACAGCAGGTGACACGCTGTGTTCACACGAACACGAGCAGATTCTACCTGTGAACTCTGTGAATCAGCTGCTCGAGCTCCGAGCCCGAGTTCACCTGGTTCAGACTGGGTTCATGAACTGGTTCAGACTGGGTCAGTGCTGGTTTGGACTTTCAGCCCACGCGTGTTCCTGTGTCACGCAGCTGAATGTTTCTGGCTCATGTTTGACTGTAAACTCGTGCTTCAGGCTTCACGGCGTGCACCGGCCTGGCGTTGGTCTAACGGTGTCAGGTTTGGGGGTTTTCCTAGTCAACGGTTATTTTGTCACCGGGGGAAGTTGTGTCGTATCGGCACAGGATGAAGTATTTTAGTGTTTACCACAGCAGCTGACTGTGACTCACCACAGCTCAGTTTCTCCTTTTCTTATCCGAGGTGCTGCCCGGAGCCCCGTCCCTCCCCCGGGCTCCCGTCCCTCCCCCGGGCTCCCGTCCCTCCCCCGGGCTCCCGTCCCTCCCCCGGGCTCCCGTAGGTTAGATAGTTCATGTGTGATGCGTGCGCCATCATCCAGGTGAGACGTGTCATCGAGAGCTTCCTCTGAAACATGAAGAACTCGGACTTGTTTCAGTCTCAGACGTGAGCTTTACTCTGCTTTAGATCAGCTGTGAGGCGTTTCTGACTCTGAACCTGGTGACAAATGTGAACGAGAAGCTTTAACTGGGATTTAACTGGGATTCTGCTCCTGGAGACTGGTTTGGTTTTCCTCTGGGTTAGGATTCATCTTGGACCTTGGTCTTGGACCAGTTTCAGGCTGGTTTAAACTGGTGTGGCGAGCTCCTGTAGGCGGGTCCATCTCTTCGGCGTCGCTGTGATGCTGGGATGGAAACTGCTCGGTGGGCGGTGCTGAGGGGGTGGGGGTGTGTTTGTGCTCGGTGACGATGGACAGCAGGTTTGTGTTAAAGAGAGAACGCCGTGTTTTATCACCTCGCTCGTCACGCTGTGTGACGTCATCGATGAACAGGAAGCAGGTCGCCTGTCCGCTTCCTGTTTGCCAGCTGACCTCTGACCCTCCGATTGCTGCACTTCCTCTCACTTTCACCCTGCGATGACAGCGACGAGCGCGGCGCCGCCCTGCACGACTGAATATCTCGTCCTCACAGAACAGGAAGGAAAGCAGCTGTTCGGACGCGTCTGCTGACATCAGCTGAGGAAGCGAGCGTGTCATCAATAACCATAACGCTCTGATGTTCTCAGGTGACACAGAGACGCTGAGCGTTTATGCTGAGGTGGCGCCACGACTGAAAAACGCTCGTTTTAAACTTGAAGCTGTGATCGGAGTTTGTCCGCACGCCGTCGCTCACGCTGAAGTTTCCCAGGTTTCCTGAACGCAGCGCTCAGCTGGTCTGTAATTCATGTTTAATGTTAATATTAAATGATTGTTTACCTGCGCACTGTGGTCATGTGATCATGTGCCTTTTAAATCCATACTAACCAAACTCGGCGCACGGCTGTGCCCGCTGATGGAGATGTCTTCAGGTTGCCTAGCAACCAGCTAATCACAGAGCCCAGTGTAACGTGAACATCAGTGACATCAGCAGAATCAGGAAAAAGGTTTATTTGTTTGTTTTTTCTTTTTTGCAGATTAATTTTCTCATTATTGTTTATTTGGATTTGATGGTCCGTTCACTTCCTGTCCGTTCACTTCCTGTCCGTTCACTTCCTGTCCGTTCACTTCCTGTCTGATCTGAATGAGCAGTGATGTGTCGAGTTTTTAAATCGGGTTCTTCGCTGTGACGTCACGTGATGGCGCGAAAACATCAGTGAGAGGCTCCACAGCCAATCAGAGGAGAGACAGTTTACAGTTAGAGAAGACTGATTTCAAACACACACACACACACACACACACACACACTCTTTGGTTTAATCACGCGTTGCAGCAGAATCGCCGTCGGCGTTGACCGTCACGCTCCGTCAGAGCAGATCTGAATCCACACAGCTGCCTCTGCTGCTCTCTGATTGGTTGATTCGGGGCTGCGAGTCATCGTCCCGACCTCCAGCACATCATTGATCGTCAGATTTAATGTCCAGTAATAATCTCTAATAATCACTAATTTGAAAAAGTAATCTATTACCCTGGAGCGTATCAGATTACTGTCGAGTTGGTGTAAATAACGCCGTTGGGCCACGCCCGCTGGTGATGTCACGTATTTGGTACGACTGACTGTATTTTCTGTTGCTGTTCATCTGCAAGCTGCTTTGCAGCCCGCCTGCTGTGCTGACCTTGCTGACCTTTGCTGACCTTTGCTGACCTTGCTGACCTTTGCTGACCTTTGCTCTCTGTCCTGCAGTGGAGGATCGACAGGAAGCATGACCGAGGAGAAATGTCCCCAGCTGGTGGACTACTTTGTAGTGGCTGGCCTGGACCCCGCGGGGCCGTGGAGGCCCCTGGACGAGGACGGGAAGGCCGCCGCCGCCTCCTCGACGACGTCCTCGTCTTCTTCTTCGACGGGCCGGGCGGCGGAGCCCGTGACGGACCTGGTGGTGATCGCCCGGGGGCTCGGGGAGGACGTTCCCGAGGGCTTCACCTGCATCGAGAAGACGCTGGGCGGACACTCGGCCGAGCTGAGCGCCGGCCTCATCAACAACCCGCACCTGTACCTGTGTTACCGCCGAGGGCGGGACAAGCCGCCCATCCTGGACCTGGGGTGAGACGCACGTTTGTGGTTACGAGCTGTGATTGTGTGACTGGTGCCGGCTGATTTTGTCGTGTTTGATCGATTCAGAGTCGAAGCTGAAAGAAAAAATTCATGTTTGTGAGAATTTAACATTAAAAACATTCGACGTGTTTATTTTGCTTCAGCTGTAACAATAAGAATCCTCTTTATTTTTAGTGTGAAGATTTTACTAAACATCTGTCTGTAACAGCTGCAGCGTGCGAGGCTCCGATGCAGCTGCAGGGCGGGGCTTATTAAAGCCGAGGTTATGTCATCCACAGGATTATGTAATGCAGTGAGCACGCCGTCGTGCTCGCTCGTGTTCGCCTCGTTCGTTTACACTCAGTGTTGGGAAATAACGAGCTTAGTCCTTCCAGATTAGGTGTTTAATCTCTGACTTCATGGAGCTGCAGGTGGAGCTGCAGGTGGAGCTGCAGGTTTGCACCTCCAACCTCACAGGGAGCCCAGCCTGGTCCGCCTCCTGTGACAGTGGGGAGGAAGAACTGTGTTTAAACAGGAAGGACAGTCGTCTGAGGGACTGTGGGGGTGAGGGAGGGAGAGCGGCGTTCCTCCCTGCGGCGGTTCAGGCTGTGGTTAGCGATCATGGCGGCGCTCTGACGCTCTGCCCTCTCTGCAGGGTTCTGTACGAGGGGAAGGAGCAGCTGAAGCAGGGCTGGTACGTTATTGAAACCACGCCGTACAGCCGCTCGGCGAGCCTGAGCGCGGGCGGCGCCCCCACGGCTCATCGGGTCTTCCTGACGTACCGCCGGGCTCTGGACTCGCAGGGCCTCCACACGCTGGGCGTCACCGACATCGCCCTGCTGCTGCCCAGCAAGGGCGAGGTGGCGCCGCACACCTTCTGCAGAGTCGACAAGAACCTGAACACGGGCATGGTGAGTGCGGGAGGCGGGGCTGTTTCAGGGGTTTGAGCCCCCTGATTCGCCGCTTCACTGACCCTGTCGCTGTGCTGCTGTTTGTGTGTCTGCAGTGGGGTCCAGCGCTGCACGTGTGCTACAAGAGAGCCGTGGCCACGGCCAACGCCCTGGTGTTCGAGGCCGGTGAGTACCCGCGTGACCCCGCGTGACCCCACCTCCTGCAGGAGGGCGAGAGGTAGAAAAGCTGCAGGTGCAGAGACTCGGGAGGTTTCCCCGTCTGTGCAGCTCCCAGCTGCTCACATGTGATGGTTTCATCACGTGGAGCTCCCAGTGCGCAGGGAGAACGTGGAAAACTGAGGGTCGGAAAAGTCGGGATCTGTGCTGGAGTAATCAGAGTATCGCTGCCCCGCAGATCTGATCAGCCGCTACCCGGAGGAGGACCTGGACTCGTTTCCTCTGCCCGAGTCGGTGCCGGTCTTCTGCCTGCCGATGGGCGTCACCGTGGAGAGCTGGCCTCAGAACACCAAGTACCAGCTGCCCGTCTTCTCCACCTTCGTCCTCACCTCCGCCTCCGGGGACAAGGTGGGTCAACTGAACCACAGATCAGCGGGTGGAGGAGATCCGTGTTTACTGTTTGTGATTAAAATGTTTGATAAAACCACACGGAGCAGCGAGCTCGTCGTTCAGTCCGACCTCTGAACCGTAAACTGGCTCCTAACTCATGAGCCGCTGTTACGCCTCCATCTTTGCTTCGCCCCTGCAGGTTTACGGCGCCGCCATCCAGTTTTACGAGTCGTTCTGCAGAGAGCTGCTGTCGGAGCGGCAGAGCATCCGCCTCGGTCTGCTGAGCGTCGTCGACCGGCGGCCCATCACCAACCGCAGCCTGCAGGTGAAGACGAGCATCTGCGTCCTCTCTCACTGGCCCTTCTTCACCGTCTTCCAGAAGTTCCTCACCTTCGTCTACAGATACTCCATCTCCGGGCCCCACGTGCTGCCGATCGAGAAGTCCGTGAGCCGTCTTCTCTCTGCCAGCTGATTAAAAACACGTTATGATCTGTGCACAGATGTGTGCTGATGTCCGTTTCCTGTTTCGTTCCCCTCCTGCAGACACATCTCCAGCTTCATGCACAACGTCCCGTTTCCTTCCCCTCAGCGTCCTCGAATCCTCGTTCAGGTAAGACCGACGAAATGTTTCGCCGTCTGAAACGTTCACAGCGCAGTGATGTTGTTCCACGCTGATACAATAATGACGCAGGTTTGTGTGAGCTGCAACAGGAAGTGTTTGTCCTCCAGGTCATTGCATTAGATTTCTTCCTGCAGAGCGCCTCGACGCTGCTTCCTCTTAAAGGCAGCTCTTCCTCCCCACAGTTGCCAGGTTTTCCCTCTGATGGACGGCGTCAATAAAACTGATCAAACGTGACTGAAGTTGTGTGATTATCCTCATTTTGTAGATCGATCGTGTTTTTCTGATGGAGAAACACGTAGATGGAGGAAAACGCTGTGACTTTATTCTTTCCTCCCTGCTGACAGGACGTAGGAGGCGTGTTTGCAGAACAAACGGGTAACGGCGCCCGCTCAGAGCCTCTCCATGAATCACTCTGAAATCATGATTTTAACAAAAACCTGGGTGATGATCAGTGAGGGCTTCACGTGTGATTTTACTTGATTATGATTAATCACGTCACAGTCGCTCAGTTTATTCCTGGAGCAGGGCGGCTTTGCATGAGCCACAGTTCAGAATAATCCTTCTTTGTCTGGAACTCGGGTCAAAGATGCTTTTAGTTCTTGAGAAGATGGTGTGTGTGTGTCTGTGTGTGTGTGTGTGTGTCTGTGTGTGTGTGTGTGTGTGTGTGTGTGTGTGTGTCTGTGTGTGTGTGTGTGTGTGTCTGTGTGTGTGTCTGTGTGTGTGTGTGTGTGTCTGTGTGTGTGTCTGTGTGTGTGTGTGTGTCTGTGTGTGTGTGTGTGTGTGTGTGTGTGTGTGTGTGTCTGTGTGTGTGTCTGTGTGTGTGTGTGTCTCTGTGTCTGTGTGTGTCTGTGTGTGTGTGTGTGTGTGTGTGTCTGTGTGTGTGTCTGTGTGTGTGTGTGTGTCTGTGTGTGCATGTGTGTGTGTGTGTGTGTGTGTGTGTGTGTGTGTGTGTGTACTGATGCCAGCTGTGTGTGTTTGCAGCTCTCCCCGTACGACAACCTGCTGCTCTGTCAGCCCGTCTCCTCGCCGCTCCCTCTCAGGTGAGTGTCAGCTTTATCCAGACGAACCAAATGACCTTTACCGTCACGCCTGTGTTTGACCTTTGACCCCTGTGTGTTTACGATAGCGGCGCGAGCTTCCTGAAGCTGCTGCAGAACCTTGGTCCAGAAAACGCCTGCACGCTGCTGCTCGCCGTCCTCACCGAACACAAGCTGCTGCTGCACTCGCTCCGACCTGACGTGCTCACCTCCGTCAGCGAGGCCCTCGTCTCCGTAAGACGCGCACACGCCCTCACGCCAAACGAGTCCCAATGCTTCATCTTTATTCTCAATTAAATTAAAATCAGGGCCCCCACCGGCCCCTGAGCCACGCATTGAAAACACTGAATCCAAAGCAGAGTTTGTTCCAGGCGGGAGGATGAATCTTCCCCGTCAGCAGGGTCATGGCCTGAATCTGTCCTGGAAGTTTGTAACTCCTGTTTCTGTGTCCAGATGACGTTCCCGCTCCGCTGGCTCTGCCCCTACATCCCTCTGTGCCCGCTGCAGATGGCAGACGTGTTGCTGGCACCCATGCCCTTCATCGTGGGCGTCCACTCCAGCTACTTCGACCTGCACGACCCCCCCACCGACGTGGTGTGTGTCGACCTGGACGCCAACACCATCTTCCAGTGAGTCTGACGCCACCTGTGTTCGTATCTTCAGCAGTCTGCTCTGATAATTATCCACAGGAGCAGTTTGTGTCTCCGGCTGTAAACATGTTTATTTCTGCTGCAAACTTTTAACATGGGAGTCTATGAGTCTCTGCTGCCTCTGCTGGACGTCAGAGGAACTGCAGCGTTTGATGTTTCAGCATCATTGGAGAAAACTTTCCTCCTTTTCCTCGTTTCAGGTCAGATGACAAGAAGCCACTGTCATGGCGTTCGTTGCCCAGGAAACACGGAAAGATGCTGTTCAACGTCCTCAGCAACCTCCACAAGACGCTGGAGAAGAGTGAGCGACCGTAACGGCTGAACTCATAAACCATGTGTAAACAGGTTTGTGTCATTTAGTGACTCTCACTTCTTGTGGCTGCAGTTTGCACTCCCGGCCAGGAGGAGGCGACGCTGGAGTTCCTGCTGACCGACTACGACCAAATCTACAGGCGTCAGAAGCAGCTGGAGCTGGAGATCCAGGAGGCCTTCCTGCGCTTCATGAGCTGCCTGCTGCGAGGCTACAGAGCCTTCCTGCTGCCCATCACGCAGGCGCCGTCCGACACCACCACCGACTGCAGCTCCCTGTTCAACCTGCAGGGTGCGCCCTTCTTAACGCCGGCGGCTTTTGTGTGCAGAGCTGTGAATCAGGCGTGTGAGATAAGCCGCTCCTCTTCCTCTTTGTGCCGCAGGTTTCCTGAAGTCTCGGGATCGAACGCAGCAGAAGTTTTACAGCCAGCTGACCAGGACGCAGATGTTCACCCAGTTCATCGAGGAGTGCTCGTTCGTCAGCGACCGCCACGCCTGCCTCGAGTTCTTCGACGAGTGCGTGCAGAAGGTCAGAGCGGCGATGCTTTCTCGCGTTGCTCGGCTAGCACCGAGCGAAGGTTCTGATTGGTGTTCTGTTGCTGAGCAGGTGGACGTGGAGAAGCCGGAGGAGGTGAGGCTGATCGACCTGGACGAGACGCACAGCGGCGAGCACACCGTCTTCATCATGCCTCCCGAGGAACCGCAGGAACCGGATGGGTCTGAGTGCCCCGCCCTCTACAGGTACAGCTCCGCCCTCAGGGGCCGTGGAAATGGGTGGGGTGGCTTGTTTGCTGTGGAGGTGGGAGGATGGTCAGGATGTTTTCAGGTGACCCGTTTACTTCACCAGCCAATGAGCTGCCACCCTCCTGCCATCGTGGAGCGTTTTTATTTGCTGCAAACAGACTGGGTGGCGTCCTCTCGGGGAGGAGGAGCCACGTCAGCCACCTGCTCACACTTGTTTCCCTCTCACCTGTGCAGCTATGAGACCTTCCCCACCCTCAAACTAGAGCTCTTCGACCAACCCCAGGACCAGCTCCGCGTCCCAGCCAAGGGCAGCGCCCCCAGTAGCCCCGCCCCCCGTCGCACCAAACAGGTAAGACAAAGATGCTGAGCAGAAAGGATCTTGTGTTGTGTTAATTCGTGTGTACAGAGCACGCTCCGACGGGCGCAGCAATGCGTTCAGGAGAGCGCCGAGCGTGCAGGTTTCCTCCCGCCCTCTGAGCTGAAGCTCGCTGTGACCCAGTTTCTCTCAGAGTGGCGGCGAGAGGAGGAGCTTTAACAGGCGTCCATTCATCATTGTCATTTAATGAACTGGTATCAATATTTCAGCACTCATTAAACATGCAGAGGCCACAGACGGCGTGATGAGAGCGGCACAGACAGCAGGAGGAGAGCATGCATCGCAGCAGAGCTGTTAGAGCGCCTCCTGGAGGAGACCTGCAGCTTCATCAGTGGGAGTGAAGCATTTCTGCTGCAGTTCCTCCCATGTCCACTTGAGGCTCCACGCCTAGCCTCAGCCCGCTCTCTGCTGTTGTCGAGCTCACTGGACGCTCTGCAAACACAGGCGACAGGCATCCTGATTAAACTAATAGTCATAATATCAGAGCTGTGATTGGTTCCTGTGAGCGATGCTCCTGGAAGTGCTGACAATAAGAGCAGCGTGCTGCA